>NW_028134494.1:0-75017 GCF_964662115.1 Mustela nivalis | reverse complement strand
GATGTTGTAAGTTCAAGCCCCATGCTGAGGATGAAGATTACAAAAAATTAGGGGCACCCACAAGACCCTTCAAGCCACTAACCCACCCTACCGCCCAACCACAAGACACAGCACCTACATTTGAACTTCTTTATGAATGGAATTATTAGAATGATTCCCTTTTATCTGGTTTCTTTTCATTCTGAATTCTACTTGTGAGAAGCATCTGTTTTTTGCAGATAGCAATTATTCTATTGCTATTTTTTCTCCCATCTATATATTCAATTGTGTGGCTATATCATTATTTATCAGTTTTGCTGATGATAAATATTTGAGTTGGTCCAATTTGGAGGCTACTGCAAACAGTATTGCTATGAGTATTCTTTTATATATCTGTTGGTAAACATTTGGTATATATTTTATGCATAGCCCAATGAGTGAAAGCACTATGACATGGGTTATGCTTATGTTAAAACTTTAGTAGATACTTATGATTTTCCAAGTGATTCTACCAATTTACTCTCTTAACAGAAAATGAGAATTCTAGTTCTCTACATTCCCTCAACACTTGTCAGTCTGTAATCTAATCCATCTGTGGGTGGGTGGTGACGTCTTATTGTTTTGTCTTTTTCTTACAGTTAATGAGATTGGGGGCAATTCCTATGTTTATTGGATATATGAAGTACCTATTCAAATATTTTTACCTATTATAAAATTGAGTCATCTTGCTTTTTCTTGTTGACTCATAGTTGTTTTTGGGTTATGGATATAAATCCTAGAATGACTAAATGTGTTTAAACAAATCCTGTGTGTGTGTGTGTGTGTGTGTGTGTATTAAAAACTGATCATGGGTTTACATGCTGTCAGCCAGTCTTGACGTTAACATTCTTATATTTCACCTAATGATTGAAAGCCATTGAAGATTATTGCTTTGATCAAGACTGCCCAATAGAACTTTCAGTTAATGAAAATGTTCTAAATTTGTGCTGTCAGAATGATAGCTAACTAACTGAGCACTGAAATGTGGTAGTGTGACTGAGGAATTGAATTCTAATATCACAATTAATTTAAGTGTTTTATTTTTAAAAAGCTTTTATTTATTTGTTTGTTTATTTATTTATTTATTTATTTCTAGAGCGTGAGGAGGGGGAGGTGCAAAGGGAGAGGGAGAGAGAGAATCTCAAGAAGACTCTGTGCGGAGCTTGGAGCCTGATATGAGGCTTGATCCATGACCCTGCAATCATGACCTGAGCCAAAAATAAAAAGTCATATGCTTAATGGACTGACACAAGGTGCCTCTTAATTAATTAAAATTTAAATAGCAAATTGTGGTTAGTGGTTACTATATTGAAGAGTACAAGTCTAGTTTCATTATTGCTGCTTGTGATATCCAATTTTATCATCCCTTCTACGATGTTAGCTGAGATTCTTCTAGAAAAAAAGGAGATCCAGGATCGCTTTATACTAAATTCACAGCTTAAAGTTTCTTTGAAACAATGAGCATGAATATGGTCTGCAAAGCAGAATAATGGTTGGTTTATAATTACAAACTTTCAGTACGTGCTGTCTAACTACCTTCCAGTTTCTTGTGGGTGAGAATATGGGATGGGTTTTCTTCAAGATCACTTGCTGCTTTGTGGGGAGATGGATCCCATTAGATTCTCCACACTGGGATTTTTTTTCTTTTGTCATTCTCCTCACTGGGCCTTGATTTTGTCTTCTGTCATTCTCCTTACTTTGGCCAGGTTCAGGGCAAAAGCAATTTCATTACTTGACTCACTTTTCTGTGTTCCTTAGACATTGGCCTGGTAACTCTTATGATCTTGTCAGGTCTCTGATGATTTACAGAAGATCTCTGAAAATATCTTCTAAAGTACTTTTAGTTATCCGTAAGTAGAAAGTTTGGTCCAATGATGTTACCCATCCTATTTCCAAAACTAGAAATGGAACTCTATCATGTGTTCTTGAAACCTCACAACAACTCTAAAGAGTTACTATTACTCTTCTTCCCCTTTTTTCCCCAGATAAACAGATGAGGCATACAGAAGAAACTTGCACACAATCACATAGATAGCGGACACTGGAGCCAGAACTGAAATCCACTTTTATTTTACTCAAGCCTTTTCCCTTAAACACCCAACTATACAAATTATTTAGATCGAAGACTAAAGTGGCTTTTATGAGGAGTTATTTAACTTTTAAATTTTGTTTTTTTAAATTATAACAATGAACCCAGATGCTAAAGGAAAAGGTGTTAAATATTAAATATTAAAATCAAGTTTTATTTTTAACATATTAATGGCTACTACCAAACAATTTCTGGAGCTAAAATATGTACCTGAAGTAAATGGTGAGGTGTTAGGATAAAAGCAAAAAGAGCACAGATAAAAATATTATTTGCAGTTGTTCCAGTTGGTAAACTGGCCATAGCTCCTTTACCAGACCAACTGAGAACTGGCAGCCAAGAACTCATGGCACATTTGTACTGAAATTTGCTCTCAACCAGCAGGAGGTGGCACATCTGGCAATGTCTAGAAGGTTAAGGATTCCGCGTCTGCGCTCCCCCAGCCACCAGTGGTCACAAGCCAATATGAGGGTATCAAAGACCAGTCCTCTTTCCTCAAGGAGACACAAGTCTGTGGTGACATTCATTCTCTAGAGCTCCCTGTGAGATCAGGCTATACATCTCTCATCAGTGTCTCCTCTTCTTTCCTGTTTCCCTCACTCCCTTACACATTTCTCCAGAGCAGCACTACCCTCAGGAAGTCACTCACATGATTTGTCTCACACTTGACTTCCAGGGAACTGAACTAAGTATATTACCTTCCATTTCCTCCCTCTGCTCCATTTTCTCTTCCACAGAAATTCTCACTGAGTAGAAATGACCATGTCCTCTGATTTTTCCAGCCATGTTGGATATAGTCAGACAAGTATCTTGTTCTGAGAAGTTCTGACTAAAAGAAGGTCTTGGAATTGTAGCCTTCGGGGCACCTGGGTCACTCAATCAGTTAAGCATCTGCCTTCTGCTCAGGTCATGATCTCAGGATTCTGGGATTGAGTCCCACATCGAGCTCTCTGCTTAGCAGGAAATCTGCTTCTCCCTCTCTCTCTCAAATAAATAAATAAAATACTAAAAGAAAAAAGAGAAATTGTAGCCTTCATTTCAAGGGAATTGAGAATCCAAGTCCACATCTTTTTCTTCTATGTCTTTCTTCTGTTCTAGGATCTGAATCAGACACAGACGCCATTTTCCAAGGGGCTGTACTTACTTTTAAATGCACCATTGTGTGGTCCAAGGTAAGTTACCCATTAGTATTACTAGTCTCTGCTTCCAACATAGCTACACAAAAAATACTACCTATTTTACAATTTGTATTTATCATTGAGTTCTAATCGCAATGAGCACAGTTTCTATTCTTATCTTTAGTAGGCAGAATTAACACTTATCCATGAATTACAACTGCTAAATTGCAAATGATCTCACTAGAGATTTTTTAAAACGATACTCCTGTGGCTTGTTAGATTCAATAAAATGGATAATGTAGTTTCTAAATATATCTAATTTTCAGGAAGAATATTATATGAAAGAAAACATTGTCTCAATATGTTTGATGATTTCTAAATTTAATTACACTATCAGTAGTGTAAAACATTTGCTTATATCTTTGTAAAAGCAAAGTGTTCCTATGTAAAATAGCAGTCTTAAAATTGCGAAGTTATAGATGTGGTTAAGGCACAGGGATAGGAGAGGGGTGAGAAGTTTGGCAGGTCAGATTCTGGTATGTTTATTTATTGAACATCATAAGGTAGAGTGCTACATTAGATATTTAATATAAGGCATCCCATGTCAGAAATTGGCTCCAGGTGGATTTAAATAATTCACAGTTTAATGAAATGCAATCTAGAAACCCAATAGCTTTAGCAAGTGACATAGCCAGTGTCTCAGTTTGCACTTCTCTCTTACCCCAATACTAGCTTCTATTTCATATGTATCCTTCACTTTGACCAGTCTCTACTAGTGGTTCTGTCCAATGGATCTCTTCCTACTCTCCCAGGAAATGTTATCTGTTCTCAGTCTTAAACTTCTCTATTGGCTTTTCCCAGTTAGGTTAAAAATATATTCCAGTCACTTGAATCTTACAAAAACCATTCAAGTCAAAACAAAAACTTTTCTGTCCACCTAACAGCCAATCAGCAACACTTAAATAAAAGGGTAATTATTTTTGTTAATTGATTTTTAGTTACTTAAAAATACCATGAAATAAATCTTGCATACAGAAGAATATGTAATATTTACATGGACAATTTAACAATATAAATATGTATGTATCCATTAATCAGATTAAGAAATAGAACACTTAAGTAACATAGAAGCCCTCCATGTCCCTCCATCAATTGCAATTGCATCCATCTCCCTTCCCTTGAAGATAAACATTACCTCAAAATTTATGTTAATTAGTTCCTTCCTTCAATTTATAGATTTGCTGGAGCCTGGGTGGCTTCAATCAGTTGAACATCTGTGTTGGGTCAGGTCATGATCCCAGGGTCCTGGGAATTGAGTCCCGCTTTGGGCTCCCTGCTCTGCAGGGAGTCTGCTTCTCCTTCTGCCCCTCCTCCCCCTCATTCTCTCAATCTTTCTCTCAGATAAATAAATGAAGTCTTTAAAAAAAAATTTATAGGGGCGCCTGGGTGGCTCAGTGGGTTAGGCCGCTGCCTTCGGCTCGGGTCATGGTCTCGGGGTCCTGGGATCGAGTCCCGCATGGGGCTCTCTGCTCAGCAGGGAGCCTGCTTCCTCCTCTCTCTCTCTGCCTACTTGTGATCTCTCTCTGTCAAATAAATAAATAAAATCTTTAAAAAAAAAATTTATAGTTTTGGGCACCTGGGTGGCTCAGTGGGTTAAGCCGCTGCCTTTGGCTCAGGTCATGATCTCAGGGTCCTGGGATCGAGTCCCGCATCAGGCTCCCTGCTCAGCAGGGAGCCTACTTCCTCCTCCTCTCTCTCTCTGCCTACTTGTGATCTCTGTTAAATAAATAAATAAAATCTTAAAAAATATATAGTTTTGCCGCCTACGTATGTATCTCTAAATAATATATTCCTTAGTTTGAAAAAAAAAAAAAAAAGAACAGAACAGCTGAGCGCCAAGTGAATAGCAAGAGATAATCTTTCCCTATGAGGAAGGGTGACTCCAGCTTCTAGGAGAAAATTGGCTCAACAGAGCCTATGGGTCATGATTTGGCGTCAGGTTCCCTGAGCATTTACAGAAGTCCTTTCTAGGAAGGTCAGAGGGCAAGGGCCTTCAGGCAACTTGACAAACATAGGGTTCACCATAGTTTGAGTGCTCTGACCAGATACTAGGTATTTAGCAAAAGTATGGCTAGAGAGGGGCACCTGGGTGGCTAAGTCAGCTAAGCGTTTGCCTTTGGCTCAGATCATGATCCTGGGGTCTTGGAATCCAGTCCCGAGTGGGGCTCCCTGTTCACTGGGCAGCCTGCTTCTCTCTCTGCCTCTGCCTTCTTGTTCTCTCTCTCTCACACACTCTCTCAAATAAATGAATAAAATCTTAAAAAAAAAAAAAAAAAAAAGTATGGCCAGAGAGAGTAGAGCGCTCTGTTTTCTGCTTCTAAACCTCCCCTGGTTCCTTCCAGACCCAGGAGAAAGTCAAAGCAGAAACCTACAGAGAGAAGCAGTGGAGCACGCAGGCAGAATAGCTACTTTACAAGCTAAGTACAGAAAAGAATCTGAGCATGGCCAGTGGGGGTGGGGTGGGTGTGTGTGGATTCTGTCCTCAGCTAGAGGAGAAGGAAAAGGAGAAATACTTCTGTTTCTTTGGAGATTAATATAGTCATCAAGACTAATCTGGTTATGCCCTATAATTTTATTTATATCCGTCAGTACTAGACATCCAAGGCTTCCAGCTCTCTACCCCCAAACTCTCATCACCATGCAGCTCTATCCATGCTCTTGCTCTCTCCCCCATCCCTTCCATCCCTAACTCTCAAATTCCTTCTTGGTGTGCTATGGAATTCAAGATCAAACATCAAAAAAATTCCTATAGTCAAAATTCTGAGAGGTGTTTTTGTTTGTTTGTTTGGTTTTCCCCCTGGAAATTCTCTAGAACGTCTCTTTACTTTGCTGTGACTAAAACCGAGCTTTCTGCTGAGGACATTGCTCCGTGCAGTCCTCTCAAGTGGCAGCCATTTTCTCTCCCACTCTGTCACAGTACTTGTGGGAGCTTTATTTCCAGAAGGCTCACAGTGATCCTGCTTTCTGGGAGTCAGGTCCTATATAGTTGCCTCCCACAGAGAATCAGATCTAACCCTTTAACCCAACAGGAGGTGTGTGTGAGACAGTGCATAATTCCCAAGGCTAGGTCATAAAAGGTGCTGCAGCGTTCAGTGTGGTCTTTTGCATCAACATGCTCTGAGGAAAGGCTCTACCATACGAAGAGGGCTCAAGCAGCCTCTTGGGTAGACCCACGCAGAGAGGAACTGAGGCTCTGGAGCAGCAGCCGACACCATGTTGCTGGTTGTGTAAATGACACACCTTGAATGTGGTTCTTCCAGTTTCAACCAGACCTTTTGATGACTGAAGCCCCGCATGGCTAATGAGGGCTAGCTCATGAGAGACTGTGAGCCAGAACTGCCCAGCTAAGCTGCTCCCAAGTCCTCGACCGCCAAGAAACCATGAGACATAATGAATGATTACTGTTGTTTTCAGCCACTAGGGATTTAGGTTATGTGTCATGCAGCATAGTAAATAACTGGAACATGACTGGGTCCAGAGAAAGTGATTGCCTGTTCTCTCATTACTGCCAGACTCCTCTCTTTCACTCTTCCCCATACCTAAAACCCTAGCTTTGAATTTCATGTGAGAAAATAATGTCACGTGGTTGGCTTGGTCAGTTGATCATCTGCCTTTGGCTCAGGGCCCTGGGATAGAGCCTTGCATCAAGCTCCTTGCTCAGAGGGGAGTCTGCTTCTTCCTCTGACCCTTCCTGCTCTCATGCTCTCTCCCTCTCATTCTCTCTCAGATAAATACATTTCTTACATAAATAAATAAATAAAATTTAAAAGAAAAAATAAAACAATGCCCCAGACTATCTATCTTTATTATGATTGTGTACCAACTCATTCATGTTCCTTTTTTTATTGAAGATTTTTATTCCTTGCTCATGGTCACTTTCCTCTATGCAGTCATTTTTATACTTGCTGTTTTAGTCCATTTAGGTTGTCATAGCAAATACCATAGACTGGGTGGCTTATAAAAACAGAAGTTTAGGGGCACCTGGGTGGCTCAGTGGGTTAAAGCCTCTGCTTTCGGCTCGGGTCATGGTCCCAGGGTCCTGGGATCGAGCCCCGCATCAGGCTCTCTGCTTAGCGGGGAGCCTGCTTCCCTTCCTCTCTCTGCCTACCTCTCTGCCTACTTGTGATCTGTCAAATAAATAAATAAAATCTTTAAAAAAAAACAAAAGAACAAAAACAAAAAAAAAAAACAGAAGTTTACTTCTCACTGTTCCGGAGGCTGGGAAGTCTAGGATCAAGGTGCTGGCATAGCTGCGTTTAGGTGGCATGCTCTTCCTGGTTCATAACTGACACCTTCTCTCTGTGTCCTTACATGGTAGAAGGGGCAAGGAGCTCTCTGGAGTCTCTTCTATAAGAGCACTAATTCCATTCTTGAGAGCAGAGCCTCCCAAAAGCCCCACATCCTGCTACCATCACCTTTGGGGGTTGGGATTGATTCAATATACAAATTTGGGGGGGACACATTCAGACCATAGCACTTGGTGATTTCAATATCCACTAAAATTGTATCTCTAATCCTTGCTTTTTTAGTTCCTTGACCTTGCCCTCATCATTTTGTCTACTCTAGGCAATCACCCCTTCTGAGGCTCATATCAGAGAACTTGTCTTTATAACCACAGCTTGTCCACAATCCCAATCACAAGCATCAATTCCTATTTTTCCAACTTTTCACTTCTATAGTTATTTTCTTTAAAAAAAAATTAATGTTCTGGAGAAGCTAGGTGCCTCATTAGGTTAAGCATCTGCCTTTGCCTGAGGTCATGATCTCGGGGTCCTGGGATCGAGCCCCATATTGGGATCCCCACTCAACTCCCTGCTCAGCAGGGAGTTTACTTCTCTTTCTCCTTCTGCCCTTCACCCCCACTTGTGCACTCTCTCTGTCTCAAATAGATAAATAAAATGTTTACAAAGAATTAATGTTCTTACCCATTGTTGTGATGAGCATCAGGTGTTGTATGAGTGTTGAATCACTACATTGTACACTTGAAAGTAATATTACGCTGTATGTTAACTAACTGGAATTTAAATAAAAACTTAAAAAAATTAATGTACTTATCCAAATTTTTATGGATTTTGCCACGTGAGAAACAGAATGAGCTTCTTCTTGTCACATTGTTTACATAGAGCTGACAACTCTTAATTGTAGCTGTCTATTACCAGCCATCCTTCAACCCCCAACTAGATTTACCAGCCTTTAATTCTAATATTTTTCACTTGTCTTTCACACTCCTATAACCTTACTTTACCTCTTACCCGGTTTGGATTCCAAGGACAATTGTTACTGGCTTACACATGCACACTCATCTCCCTTGTTCCCCTCTTGCTTTAGTACATTCATTTGGTAAAATTCAACTCTAATTAAATCCAACTCAGCCCTTTCTGTATTTGCACTAGTGCAACAGCAGAAAAACACACACCTGTGCAGACTGGTTTTGCTTTGTTTTGACAGGTTATAATAGTTTTTAATTTTATGAAATAAGGGAAGTTGAAAAATAGTATAGAGTTCCCATATACCCTTGACCCACATTCCCCAATTATTAACATTTCTGTGTTTGCTTTATTTGTTTGATTAATCTCTCTCTCTGCACACATAACTTTTTTCTGAATATCTGAGTGAGTTAAACCTAAACACATGACTTAAACAGAAATAAATATATAGCAGTATATTTCCCCAAACAAGGACATTCTCACCATAGTATGATTATCAAAATGGAAATTAATATTGAACAAATACCATTGCCTCATCTGTAGACTTTATTCAAAGTTTTCCAGTTGTCCAATCATGTCCTTTATAAAAAAAAAAAAAAAATTCTGGTACAGGATCCAATCCAAGGTCATACACTGCAGCTCATTGCCATGTATCTTTCAACTTTTTAAATATGGAGCAATAGTACAATCTTCCTATGGCTTTTAGGAGCTTGATATTTCTGAGGAATTCAAATCAATTATTTGTAGAATGTCCCTCAATTTAAATTTGTCTGATGTTTGGGGTGCCTGGGTGGCTCAGTGGGTTGGGCCGCTGCCTTCGGCTCGGGTTGTGATCTCGGGGTCCTGGGATTGAGTCCCGTGTCGGGCTCTCTGCTCAGCAGGGGGCCTGCTTCCCTTCCTCTCTCTCTGCCTGCCTCTCTGCCTACTTGTGATCTCTCTCTGTCAAATAAATAAATAAATAAAATCTTTAAAAAAAATTTGTCTGATGTTTTCTCCTGATTAGATTCATAGTTTTATACCTTGCTTTTGTTCTTTAACAATGTATTTTGTAGCTCTTTCCATAATCAATACCTAATGAGTTTCCTTATTCTTTTTTGTTGTTGTTGTTGTTGGCCATTATCTCCTCAAATATTCTGTCTCTCTCTCTCTCCTCTCCTTCTGAGGACTTTCCTTTAGGTATGTTGGTCCATTTGATGGTGCCAGAGATCTCTTAGATTCTGCTCATTTTTTCTTCAGACTTTTTTTCTCTTTCTGCTCCTCAGAATCGATAACTTCTATAGACCTATCTTTAAGTTTGCTGACTCTTTCTTCTGCCAGCTCTAATCTGCTACTGAATTCCTCTAGTGCATTTTTAAAAAAGATTTTATTTATTTATTTGACAGACAGAGATAACAAGGAGGCAGAGAGGCAGGCAGAGAGAGAGGGGGAAGCAGGTTTCCCACTGAGCAGAGAGCCCGATGCAGGGCTGGATCCCAGGACCCTGAGATCATGACCCAAGCCGAAGGCAGAGGCTTAACCCACTGAGCCACCCAGGCGCCCCTCTAGTGTATTTTTCATTTCTGTGATTGAATTTTCAACTTCAGATGTCCTAAGTGGTCTCTTTTTATAATTTCTTTATTGATAGTCTCTATTGGGTGAAACATCGTTCTCATAGTTTCCGTGTTTATACATGGTTTCCTTTAACTCTTTGAGCATATATAAAACAGCTGATTTAAAGTTTTGTCTGTTCAGTGTCTGGGCCTTATTAGGGACAGTTTTGATTAACTTTTCCTGTATATGGGGCATGCTTTTTTGTTTCTTCTTACAAAAGCCTTTTAATTTTTTGTTGAGAACTGGACATTTTGAATATTATATTGTGGCAACTCTGGGAAATCAGATTGTTCCCCTTCCTGTTCCACAGAGTTTGTTGTTGTTATTTGTTTTACTACTTCTTGTTTTTTTTTTTTTAATTATTGTGATAAAATATACACAAGATAAAGTTTACCATTTTATCCATTTCAAGTGTGCCATTCAGTGGAAGTAAGCACATTCATGTTGCTATGCAATTGTCACCACTGTCCCCCATCAGAAATTTTTCATCTTTCCAAACTGAAACTCCATACCCTTTAAACAATAACTCCCCATTCTGCCCTTCCTCCAGCCACCTGAAACCACCATTCTACTTTCTGGCTCTATAAGTTTCAATACTCTTAAGTTGAACTAATTTTGTAAATGTATGCTCTTTGTCATGTGTGGCCACAGAAATCTCTATTCTGTTAGCTTAGTGATCAGCTAGTGATTTGATAGAGATTTTTAAACTCCAAAAAGCAAAGAAAGGAAGGAAGGAACGAACGAACGAAAGAAGAAAAGAGAGAGAGAAAGAAAAAAAAAAGAGAAAGAGAAAGAAAGAAAGAAAGAAAAAAAGAAAGAGATGTGGAAGAAAGGAAGAAAAAAGATAGAAAGAAAAAGAAGGAGATAAAGAGAAAGAAGGAAGGAAGGAAAGAAAAAGAAAAAAGAAAAGAAAGGAAAAGAGAAGAAAAGGAAAGGAAATGAAGGAAAGAAGGAAAGAAAAAGAAAGAAAGAAAGATCGATGGATCCATAGTCTTTGCAGGTAGTGTTTTGGCATGCCTACAACATTCATTCTGACAGTTTATAGCTCCTCCTTTGCTTTGCCTTCCTGCTGTGCAGAGCCTCCAGGCAAGAGATTAGTGCCTTTTCTGTGCATGCTTCTGTGCATATGTGTGACTTTCTAGATTCCCTGGAATTTGGAGGAAATTCATTCCCCAGGCCCTCATTCCCCAGACTTTCCTCCCAAACTTTTCAGACAGCCCACTGTTTGCCTCAACTCTTTTCCTTTGCTCTAAGTTGCAGGGGCAAATTCATTGGCCTGCAAATGTTTGCTACCAGCCCTCCCCTTTAAGGTATCTGTCCCATCCCTGAGTTGTGAGTTAGGTGAAATAAATTCAAATCATTGTCCTTCAGGGAGCCACCAGACAGGTCAAAGCAAACGACCCCAATTCTTTAATGAGGTCTATGCTACCCCTTCCAAGACTAGGAACTTGAGCCAGGAATTTGGGCTGTTGTGGAGTGGGGGATGGTACCAGAGTCAAATAAAATGTCACAAAGCTCTCTTATTGAGACTCAGCTGGTTTTTATTTTGTTTCTGATTTTGTTTTAGAGAGGTGGAAAGGCAGGGGGAAGAGTAGAGGGAGAGAAGAAAGCAATTCTCAAGCAGGCTCCATGCCCAGAGCAGAGCCCAACAAGGGACTTGATCTCACAACCCTGAGATCATGACCCAAGCCAAAATCAAGAGTCAGACGCTTAACTGCTTAACCACCTGAGGCACCCAGGCACTGCTGTCTTTTCTATGGTTGGGTATCTTAATAAATCATACACAGAAGGTGGGAAGAATAAAGTGCCGTAAAAACTGTGGCTGGCAGAGAGGCAGCAGTGACTCCCATCTACAGCATAGGGAATGTTTGGTCCTTTGGGTCCTTTTTGAACCATGTCCACATTTTTGTCTCTGTTGACGTGACTATGGACTGGACTTGTTTTGGTCTTGTTCTATCATGGTCGCAGAGTGGCTCTTTTAAAACGTTGGTGTTGTGTGTGATTTTTTTATGTACAGCAGACCGCCGTGGCCTGCTGGGAGGACCCTGCCATCTCCTGGCTGTCATGGACTACTGGCAAGCAATCCCAAAAGAACTTGCACATGTCACATCTATTCACTTGTCTGCACTTGTGCCCTTATATTCTTTTGTGATAAGAAGGAGGAAGGATGAAGGACAAAGGACAACCGGTCCCACATTCCTATTCTAGGCCAACCCATCCATTAGCATACTAGATCCTATCTCTTAACCCAATACTAGATCCTATCTCTTAACCCATTCAAGGTCTTCACTCCAGCAGCTCTTCCTATCTCTCCAGCATCAGAAATTTTCCCTCTCTGTTGGATTATTCCCATGAGTATTCAAATATGCCGCTATTGTTCCCATCTAAGGAAAAAACATATAAAAATTTGAAAACAAAGCAATAAACAAATCCTCCTTTGACCCTAAGTCTACCCTCTGCTTCCACCTGATTTCACTGCCTCATTTAGAGCAAGACTTTTCCAAGTAGTTGTTTATACTGCCTTCTACTCCCTTCCCTTTTCTCTAGAGTCTACTTTCTACTTTTTGTTCTTGTTAAGGTCACTAATGATCTCCAGACTGCTAAATACAGAGCAATGCAGAACTATTCTCAGTTCTCATCCTACTTGACCTGTTAGCAATATCTGACATCTCTGATTTTTTTCATCCTCTTTGAAATATTTTATTTGGCATCAGGGTGAGGTCTTTTACCTCACTGGCTATTCCTTCTCAGAGTCTTTGGTGTTTCCTCTTTATCTCCTCAGCTTCTAAATCTCTATTTAAAAACAATGTCATCCTTGGGTGCCTGGGTGGCTCAGTTGAATAAGTATCTGCCCTTCAGCTCAGGTCATGATCCCAGGGTTGTGGGATCAAGCCTCATGGCAGGCTCTAAGCGTAGCAGGGAGCCTGCTTCTCCCTCTCCCTGCCCCTCCCCCTGTTTATGATCTCTCTGTCAAATAAATAATAAAATCTTAAAAAATAAAAACTATGTCATCCTTTTCACATTGGGTCTAAAACCTAGATTCACTGAGCCCAACCTCAGGATCTTTATTAGATTATTTTCATTTTTTCCCCCTTTACAAGTACTTTAAACCATTTAGTGGGATGGCACTGTGAGGGGTTTTAAAATCTGAGCAGGGTAAGACAGGTGTACACACAGAATGCAGTGACCATGATGCTAGGGCAAGGTGTGTTAGGGTGGGATGGAGGAAGAGGGAGTCTGTGCAGGGGGCATTTAATATTGCACATTGAAGGAGAAATGGTAACAATTGATAACATGTGATTCAGGGCTAGATTATTGCAAAGGATATTATTGGGACAATTGGTGGAATTTTAATGTGGTGTAAGAATTAGAAGGTAGTAATATAATGTTAATTTCCTAATTTTGTTGGTCATATTATGATTGCTGGAGAGAAATACTCACCTAAGTGTTCAGAGTTAATAGGGCACACTGTTGACAGTTTACTTTTAAATCGCTCAGAGAAAAGGTTATTGTAACATATTTACAACTTTTCTGTAAGTTTGAAATTCTTTCAAAATTTAAAGAAGTTTAAATAGTTTTAAAATACTTTATATAATAATCATATTCACCTTGTACCATTAAAAAATATTGGCAATATTAAATTCTTTCAATACAAAGTAGAGTTCTTGGCATGACTTCAATTCGAAAAGTAGGCATTTTTGATTCAGTCTATTCTTGCACACAAGGAAGGAAAACACAATTTGTGCTAAGTTTTGCAGGAAAAAGACAAGAGTATATCCCTTCTTGATTATCATATTAAGTAATTATTCTTTAACATGTAATACATTAAAAAATATAGGCAGTATCTGACTTTTTGTGCAAGTGGATTTGACTCTCCCTCTTCAACTTTACATTATGATTATTTTCAAACAGATTATTTTCAAATAGAAAAAGAAAAACCGAATGGTGGTATACTCTCTACATAAATTGAATAATTGTCAACAGTTTGCTATTTTGCTCTCTCTTTCTCCTTATCTATTGTCTTAGTTTATATAGGTAGTTAGAACAACAACAACAAAAATACCATAGGTTAGGTGGCTTAAACAACAACATTTCTCACAATTCTGGAGTCTAGGAAATCCAGGCTTGAGACACCTGCAGATTCTCTGTCTGGTGAGAACCCCTATCCTGTTCATAGACTGCAGTATTCTTACAGTGTCCACACATGGTGGAAGGGGGTTATGGGCCAACGTATGAATTTGGGGAGGACACATTCAGCCTATGGCATCTCTATTTGTTGAAGCATTTGAAATCAAGTTGCAGGCAAAATGACACGTCATTCCTAAATACCTGAGCACGAAAGTTCTGGTAATAAAGACATTCTCCAAGGGGTGTCTGAGTGGCTCAGTGGGTTAAGTCCCTGCCTTTAGCTCAGGTCATGATCTCAGTGTCCTGGGGTCAAGCCCCACATCTGGCTCTCTGCTCAGCAGGGAGCCTGCTTCCTCCTCTCTCTTTGCCTGCCTCTCTGCCTACTTATGATCTCTTGTCTGTCAAATAATAAACTCTTAAAAAAAAAAAAGACATTCTCCAACATAACCATAAAGTATTAATAATTCGTAAATGAATATCAGCAACTTTATCCACAAATTGTTACTTCTTTCATAACACTAACTTTCATATGCATATTTCATAATCAGTCTTCCTCAATTGCTCTAGAATGTGTTTTATAGCTGTTTTTGGGGAGGGAGGGATCCAGGATCTGCAACACTCAAGAGCTTTTAATCAGTAACTTCAAACCCTTATTTGAAAGAACAAGACTGCCTGCGATTCACTTCTTTGCACATTGGAGCAGAGTATGTATTGTGAGAAAGAGAAGGTGAGGGGGTCCTTATGAGCAGTGACTTGTGCACAGGAATTTGAGGTTGGGAGGTCGGTAAGGACGGGGGCTCATCTTGATCCCTAGTAAAGACTGGAGTCCAGGCTAACAAATTAATATCACATCCTTACTAGTTAGCCCAGGGCAACTGCCGCCAGAGGGCGCAAGGCACCGCCGCCAGGACCTCAGGTGGCCCTCGGACGTCGGGCGGCCGGGACGCGTGGGGCCCAGAGTCCCGAGCGCGCGCCGGGGAGGGGGTGTTGGGAGGAGGTGGGCTCGGGGCGCGCGCCGGGCCGCCCCCTCCCCGCGCGGGGCGCGCGTGCGCGGTTCCGCTGCGGCGGAGGGAGCCGCGATGGAGGGCGCTTTGACTGTCCGCCAGGTAAGCGGCGCCTCGCTTTGGGGCGGCTTCCCTAGCGGTGGCTGGACCGGCAGTCTTCTCCACCGTAGTGGTTTGAGCCCCCTCAGATTATGATCATTAATTCCTCCCTTCCCCGGCCTTGGTGCTCTTTGGAGTCACTTGGAAAGTTGTTACCGAGGAAACGGTTTCCTGTGCTTCCTGCGAGCCTTCCCCTCTGGGCGGCGGTGGAACGTCGGCCTCTCTGGGGGCGCGGAGAACTGGAATTTGGTCCCGAAAAGTCCTAGCCCAGATGTCTCAGCCTCAGGCCCCACGGACTCAGGCTCCAGGGTCGCGATTCTGACCCGACGTCCCGTCGGTCCAGTCCCAGTCGCTTACCGAATCAGCTCTGGAATAAAGGGCCCAGAATGGAGTTTAAATCACTGTTCTGCCAACCATGCTTTGGGTTTCAACTGGTTTTATTTGTTTACTGCCTTAGTGGACAAACAAAAGAACTTGCTGATTAAGATTCGGGGTGAAACCCTACTTTTGGTGCAGGAGCCCCTGCATTGCTGAACACGATGCTCGTTACTTTTACATTGGTTGTGTGTATTTTACTTTTGGAGAATTGCAATCAGTGCGATACCTTTTATCCGAGAGGCATTTTGCAGTTTACTAAATTGTAGAGGCATTCAAATAATTTTGTTGAATGAGCACATGAAGGTACTATTGCAATGGATTCTCACAACGTTACTATGAAATAGGCAAGGTAGATATTAACGATCCCAATTATTTGTTCATCCCTATGTCTGGTACTGGGTGTTGAGAGAAGATGATGAGCAACAGAGACATGATCCTTGCTCTCAATGAGTTTATAGTCCAGACCAGAGAGCGTTATTGCCCCAACTGTAGAGTGGAGAAAACATTTAGAGAGACTGCCAAGATCATAAAATCAATAAGTTAAAGAGGAAAGATTCTGTTGCAGGCACTCTATAGAGCCGAATGAACCTTCTCCTCCTCACCAAGAATTTGATTTGGTATAGAATGATGCCACATACACCCCCCCCCCCCACACACACACATACCGTGAGTGTATGAAAAGGGTTATTACTTATGTGTAATTTCTTATTAAATACTTACATAATGAAAAGGGAAGAGCGGGACAGGCTTCTCAAGCAGATCCTAAATGACTTAAAAGGGCAAGAAAAGGAAGCTAGATCCGGGTTCGTATTGAGGTTAAAGTTGGCATCTGGGTGAGCCTTCCTGTGTGTGGACTGGGGCTTGCTTGGTTTGACGCTCTCACCCACACTTTCTTACCAGATTCCCCACTTGAGGGACAGAAGAAAAAAGGAGGAGCTTAATGGGTGTCCATAGGCAAACATAAAAAAATTGAATGAGACTCCTTACTGTAATTCACCCCACATGTTCAGTTCATGACTGAAATGTACTATTTTTCATTTAGTTTTTGACCTTTTGTAAGTGAGCCATTATGGCTGTCTGTGAGGCCTGCCACCTGTACCCCGTAGGAAGATGAAAGTTCTATTGAATGCCTTGTTCAAGAGCCTGATGCTGTATTCTGAGAAATAAAATGAGGGCTTTAGTCACTGTTAATAAGGAACTCTAACAAGGATAGCAGTGTTTTTGATGAGGCCTTTAATTATGGTTTTTGCATATGTAGAACCATGTGTGATCTTGACTTGTATTTTGAATATCTGTGAAACAGATTTCTGGAGTTCTTTACCCCAAAGGGTGCAGCTCTTAGGCAGTGCCCCAGGAGTCTGTAAAAAGGTGCAGATGGAGCCAATTGTTGGCCCAGGCGTCCTGTTAAGATGACTGTGGGAAGTTCAGCCAGTTGTGCTGACCCTTGGGTGCTTACCTTTATCAGGGACATCTTGGTTAAGGGATGAAAAGCAGTACATATCCAGTGAGCTCCATTGTGTGTAATGGTAGTACTACTGTTCCTTGAACAGAAAAATTTGTCCATTGAGCTTCAGATGGAAGTTTGAGGCGTACAAACTCTGATTGCACTTCACTCAGGGTTTCAAGAGATTACTCCTCAGGGTTTCAAGAGATTCCGAAGAGTGGTGACCTCCTCTAGTACCATGACATCTAACAAAAGAATGAGGACAGGGGAGAGCATGTCCTTTTGCAGGTGGGATATGTCATGTGGCCCCGATTTGGTTTTATCCTGTAGCAAGGAGGGCTTGGTGGTTGTGCTGAGCTGCAAGGTGTTGCTTTTAGAACCCAAGACATGCACAGCTGGGTTTGGAGGATTACAGGCACTGGGCTCATAGATCCTCTATTTCCAGGGAAGTCCATCATGCTGTCAGTAACTGCTGCTCTAATGGCATATAGTGTGGAGCTAGGGAGATAGTTTCTTGCATCAGAACCTGTGGACAGCTTACAGACACTGTGGGTGGTGCAGGCTCCAGTTGCTGAAGTCTCTATGGTCAAGGATTCTTTGTGTGTGTGTGTGTGTGTGTGTGTGTGTGTGTGTTGTTGGTGGGGAATAGCACTAACGGAAGTGTCTGTGATAATTTTGACAAATTTTAGCATCATTTTTGGGAGGGGTCCTCATTCAGCATGACTCATTTGCAAGTAACAGTGTAGATAGGCTTAAGTAAAATTTGTAATGAGGAATATTTTTCTCCAGACCCCAAAAATGCCTGATAAATATTGAGCTTGTTTTTAATATTGTGGGTGCTGAGAGGGTTTTCTTGACATTATTAAGGGTGGAGAGGCCCTTGTGATGAGGGAGTAGGAGGCTGGCTGAGGACAAAGCAAAAGCTGGCGCCTTGCACCCCCTCTTCACCCGCTCTTCTCCATATGTGTAGTATTCCTCAGGCACCTCTGACTGCCATAAAACGATAAATAGTTAACTTGCAGGGATCGCAATCCTGCAGAACAGGAATCTCCCTTGCCCTACAAGATGTCTTAGAGACCTAAACAGGGAGGTTACCTTATCAATAGCACAAATTTCCAGAGGCAAATAACTCTTGGTTCCTGAAGCCCTAATGTCCCTCTCCCACCATAAACTGGAGGAGACTGGAGTAGAAAGGAATGTAATGCCCCACCAAGAATCATAATGCCCCACCAAGAATCCCCCATTATCTTGATGTTAGTGCCTGACCTAAAGACGACATTGATCAAGCCATAAGGGCAAGGACTCCCCCCGGCACCTTGTAGGCCCTCCCTAGCATGTGAGAACTCTGTCGAAATCTCCCATTCCTTCACCACCTCCCCCCAACCGTGGGGTATATAACATGCCCACCTTCACAACCCGGGGCAGCAGCTCTTCCTGCCCACGGGTCCTGTCCCCGTGCTTTAATAAACCACCATTTTGCACCAACGACGTCTTAAGAATTCTTTCTTTAGTCGTCGGCTCCGAACCTCCTCACCCCACCGAACCTGACTTAGGTTCTGGGACTTCATCACTTGGTTTATTAAATACTTTACAGGAATTTAACTAAGGTGGCAGTCCTTATGCTGTGTTTGGGGCAATGGTCCATCCCCTTTTTGTGAACTCCTTTGTGCATATTTGTATGTCCTGACTGGTATGTCAGAAGAATGTCTTCAGGGGCACCTGGGTGGCTCAGTGGGTTAAGCCACTGCCTTCGGCTCAGGTCATGATCTCAGGGTCTTGGGATCGAGTCCCGCATCGGGCTCTCTGCTCAGCAGGGAGCCTGCTTCCCTTCCTCTCTCTCTGCCTGCCTCTCCATCTACTTGTGATTTCTCTCTGTCAAATAAATAAAATCTTTAAAAAAAAAAAAAAAAAAGAAGAATGTCTTCAGAGGAGAATGTAATCTATGTAATGTCATACCTGTGCTCCTGGAGAAAAATGGATACAATTACGATATTGCCTGTAAAGGTTGCATGTGATGGCAAGCCTTTTGAGGTATCTTGTGGCTAGCTAGATAAAGGTATATCGTGTCTCACTAGAGGTGAAGGAAAAATGTGACTGAGAGGTTACTGAGAGAAACATTGACTAGAATATTAGCCAGATTTAAAATATCAAATATTTCCTAGTTTCTGATTGGATAGAGTCAATAAGTTCCATAGTACTGGGGACAGGGACCTTAATGGCTAGGTGCACAGCATCAAGGGCCCAGTAATCCACTGTGAGGCACCATTCATCTTCCCAACTTTAACAGGCTACATTAGGCTGTTAAATGGAAAAGCAGTAGGGATAATAAGTCTTTCACTAATTAGGTCCTATATAATAAATCCCAATCCTCTAAGGCCCTGTTTTATATTATATTGAGTTGTATTTACTATTTTAGCTAGAGGTTGGCGGGGAGGGCTCACTTTTAAAAAAGCCATTTGTACGCTCCAAAGACTATTTAAATTTTTTGTTGGGTCAGAGCATCCATTGCCCATATAGGATATTTTAGGGTGATGTGTACAATACTCTATATTACCAGGGAGAATTTAGGCAAGGCAGTACTTCTGGGGGTTAAAGTGACGTATACCTATTTACGGTCCATTTTATGTTGAGTAATTCCCTTAAGATTATAGGAAGTGCCTGGTTTAAATTTAGTGGGGTCTCCAGGTGTAACTATAGCTTGAGCCCAGTATTGATTAAACTAATGAAAATTTGCCACTTGATACATTTCAACAGATGTTGAAGTTAATTCAAAAACCTTTGCCGTACAGATACAAAAGCCAATCTTTATCTTTTGTTGTATAAATTATTTTAATAAGTTTTGCATTTTGGATTTCCAACTAGGCCAAATTGTGGATTTCTGTTTCAGTTTTTTTGTTTGGTTTCTTTTTTTCTTTTTTGGTTTGTTGCTTTGTTTCTTTTTCTCTCCCTCTTGGTGGTGAGTGAATGTGGTGGTGAGTGGAGGGAGTCCTATCTACCATTTCATATTTATAAATTTGAACCTTCAGGGAGCCTCAAGTCAGTATTGCCAGGGCTAAGGGCATGTGGTTATTTTATGGAGTTTAAAAACCCTATTTGGGGACACCTGTGTAGCTCAATTGGTTAAGCATCTGCCTTCAGCTCAGGTCATGATCCCAGAATCCTGGGATTGAGCCCCCCTGGGGCTCCCTGCTTCTCTCTCTCCCTGCTTCTCCCTTTCTCTTTGCCTGCAGCTTTGCCTGCTTGTGCTGTTTCTTTCACTGAGTCAAATAAGTAAATAAAATCTTAAAAAAACCAAAAAACAAAAAACAAAAACCCTGAGCTTAAGTTGAGGCTGAATTACCCCTTTGCTGTGCCACCTGGGTGCCATGGGTGGTTTTCTCTGTAAACCCAAGGATCAGGATTTCTGTTACAACAGAGGCCTAGATGGCAGCAGCAGCAGGACAAGTAGGAACAACAGAGGTATTTAAGGGGTCTGGTGAGCTCTAATTGTTCTCACAATGGCTGCTCCCCTCCCTTTTGTAAACTCCATAATGGCTCTCTTTCACCAGCGACCACCCATTGGGCCCACATCTTGCACAGGGTGTGCTCTCCCCGCCCACCACCAGTCCTCCATGGGGGCCAATGCCAGATTCATTTGTTTTTAACTCAGTTGTTTGTATAAATCAGAGTGAATTTGCCAGCTTCCCACAAATGGTTACTAAGTTTGCTTCCATTCTCTTAGTATTACAAATATTACAAACATTGTTGACTCTATGTACACAGGGTTTTAAATTATACCCATTTTAGGCCTTACTAGACACTGCAGGTTACTCTTCAAAGAGGTTAAACTAGTTGTCACTCCTGTTGCCTGGTATTTTTGCTGTTTAATCTTCCTCTAGCCGACTATGAACTTCTGGAGGCTAAGGACTTTGTTTTATTCTTTTTTTTAAAAAAAGCTTTTATTTATTTATTTGACAGACAGAGATCACAAGTAGACAGAGAGGTAGGCAGAGAGAGAGGAGGAAGCAGGTTCCCTGCTGGGATCATGACCTGAGCCTAAGGCAAATGCTTTAACCCACTGAGCCACCCAGGTGCCCCTGTTTTACTCATTTTTTAATTCCCAGTGCTAATTAAACTACCTAACAGTAGTAGTCATTGGAGAATATTTGTCACATGTGTGAATATATGAACTGTAGAGGGGAAAAAATTACTGTTTTCTAAAAGCTTAAATATTGTTTTCAAGTTAAGTTATCTAGTTTGAACATTAACTCTTGTCATTTTAAAATGAACGTTCCTCAGTAAGTAATTTAAATTATTGGTACTTGTTCCCAGGTAATAAATGAAGGGGAGTCAAACTTTGCTGCTGAGCCCCAGGAAGAGTTAGAGGAGAATCCTGGTCCAGTTGTGGATGAGAGTAATACAGTTTCAGCAAAAAAACAGGGACCAAATTTACATAACTGGAGTAGTGACTGGAGCTTTTGGGTAATATTTTTTCTTCCTTATATCTTCATTGTAATCTTAAATGCAAATTTTCTTTAAGTTTATAACAACTCATAAAATATAATGTTGTCTTATTAGCATCTAGATTTCAGATGTTTAAGTCCAGAGTCCAAGACATTTCTGATTATGCTCTCCTTTGGCCACTAGAATGCACTGTTGTCTGGTTTGTTGGAGTGGAATTGTCTGCTTCGGTTTCCCTGGAAGAAAACTGCACCACAGAATTGGATTCCACTTACACTGTTGTTCACTGTATTAGCAAGACTAATGTTATGCAGAAACCGTATTTCTAAATGTTACTGAGAAATCAGCTATTTTACATAATTTTGATTTAAAGAATTAGTTTTGGTACGGAAAAGGAAGTGTAACAATATTTGACCTGTAACATATTAATAATTATAAGATAGGTTTTAAAGGTAAGAGTTTCACATTCTGTTTGCACTGTACTTACTTGGTTGTATAACCTGAATATGGTTCAGGTTTCCCCCACTGTAACATGAGACTCCTGCTTGTTGATTAGGTGCACAGAGTCTTTTGGGAAGAATAACATTTCTATTGCTGTATGAATGCTAGCATTTATTATTTTAAAGGGCTCATTCTAAATCTAGCGGTTCCTATGACAGTTATGAGATATTTGAAAGAGTCTGGTATAATGCAACTTTAAGTGAACTTTATATAAGATTATAAGGCATTTATAGTTCAATATTAATTCATTGGAAAGCTGACTCTTGACGATTAGGTATATACTTGGTAGCAGAATTTCTTTTCTTTTCTTTCTTTTTTTTTTTTTTTAAGATTTTATTTATTTATTTGACAGAGAGAGACACAGCTAGAGAGGGAACACAAGCAGGAGACATGAGAGAGGGAAAAGCAGGCTCCCCTCGGATCAGGGAGCAGAGAGCTCGATGCGATGCCTGGCTTGATCCCAGGACCCTGGGATCATGACCTGAGCTGAAGGCAGATGCTTAACAACTGAGCCGCCCAGGCGCCCCAGTAGCAGAATTTCTTAAAATTTTAGAGTAACCTAAAAAAGACATGATATTAACAGGTTATAAAGATTAGTACAAGTACCATTATTCTGTTCATAATTAATAGCTGTTTTTGAATATTACTGTAACTTTTTAAAAAAAGATATTATCTATTTATTCATGAGAGACAGAAACAGAGAGAGAGAGAGAGAGAGAGAGAGGGAGAAGCAGGCTCCCCTCGGATCAGGGATCCCAATGTGGGGTCTGATCCCAGGACCCCGGGACCATGACCCAAGCTGAAGGCAGACACTCAACCAACTGAGCCACCCTGGTGTCCCAAATGCTATTGAAACTTAACATAAATAACAGTTTCTTAATTCCTGTTAAGAAATGCAACTAAGTTTTTATTATTTATTTATTTTTCGTGCTCTTGATCCTTTTTGGACAAGAGCTTAAAGACTGCTGATTTTGAAGATTTTATTTATTTATTTGAGAAAGAGAGAAAGTGAGAGCAAGCATGAGAGGGAAGAAGGTCCGAAGGAGAAGCAGATTTCCCACAGAGCTGGGAGCCTGATATGGGACTGGATCCCAGGACTCCAGGATTTTGACCTGAGCTGAAGGCAGTCGCTTCACCAGCTGAGCCACTCCAGCACCCCTCAACATAAGTTTTTAAAAATCATATCCTAAGGAAAATGTTTAATTGCTAAGAAATATACCAAAAAACTACACATCCTGAAAATTATCTCATCTATATTGATTATATTACTTTTGGTTACATTCAGAGAAAGTTTATGACTATTATAATGTTTTAGCCATTCTGCACTATGATTTTTGTAGCTTCATTATAGATTGGAAATCCTTTATAGTTCTAAGAGCTATCTACAGGACTAAAAAGTCGCTGTGGTTATTCTTGGCAGACTTAAAGCAAGAAGAAGGGTAAAGCAAGAAAAGGAACAAGCAGGGGAATGAGGATTTAGTAATAGGAGAGAGAAAAAGAAGATACATGCGTTCTAGAGCTTTGCTACTCAAAGTGTAGAATGTGGGGCCAAAAGATTTGGCATCACCTGTCAGCTGATTAGAAATGCAGTCTTGGGCCCAGCGTCAGATCTACTGAATTAAAATCTTTATTTCACAAGAGTTCCAGGAGATTTGTATGCACTTTCAAGTTTGAGAAGCACTTGTTTAGAGCGTTTAAAGTCTACTTTGGCTGAGTTTGTGTCTCTGTGCTGATTACAAGCACTTTACTTTGAGGAATTTTTTTTTTTTAGGAGTTTTTGTATGAATTCACATGGAATAGATTTATTTATTTATTTATTTGTTTATTAAAGATTTCACCTATTTATTTGTTAGAGAGAGAGAGAGAGCTAGTGAGTGCAAGGAGGGGGAGCTGCAGGCAGAGGGAGAAGTAGGCTTCCTGCCGAGCAAGGAGTCAGATGTGGGACTTGATCCCAGGACCCTGGGATCATGACCTGAGCCAAAGGCAGATGCTTAATGACTGAGCCACCCAGTTTTCCCATATGGAATAGATTTAAAGACAAATACAACATCTTAAAAGTTTTACTGACTTTTTGGAGGTCACTTGCCCAGAAAGTGTACTATCAGAACTGAGAAGCAAACAAAACCAAAAGGAGCCTGAATAGCTAAATCAAAGGTCACGCTTATGTATCTTGTGGAGGAGAATTCCTCAAGTAGTCATTTGGAATATCTTTAATAATATTTTTGATGTATTTTTTATAAGCCTAAATCAGTTGGCTCCCATTTTATAGTTGAATAGGGTATTGGAGATAGGGGAATTATTTGGTGATAACACATGGACAATGGGAAGAAATGACATCAGAAGCTCAAAACGTGTAGCAACATGGGCCTCTTAATGTGGAGGCCAAAGGTCTATGTCGATTAGCTGGCTCTAATATAATACAGTTATTGGTAGAAGTGATGATTAAAAAGTCTGCAAAATAATGCACTTTTTCTCTGCCATTTTAAATCCATCTGCTTCTACCACTGACACCACCCTGTTGCTGTTTTCACATTCTCCTGGCAGTAAAGTTGGAATTGAATGAGTGTAGTAAGATGGTTGCATTCACTGAGGGAGCCCAGACCAATACAGGAAAGACTAGTACCACGGCAGGGAAATATTCATGAGACATATGACCTGGTAGTTAAGCAAATAATTGAAAAAATGTCAAGAGTTGGTTCACTGGAATACCCAAGGAATCTGGATTTGTGCTTTTACACTAATGGAAGGTTTCTACCAAAAGGAATTGATAACTTTTTAAAAATTAACATATTATGTATTGTTTGCCTCAGGGGTACAGGTCTTTGAATCATCAGGCTTACACATTTTGCAGCACTCACCATAGCACGTACCCTCCCCGGTGTCCATAACCCAGCCACCCTATACATCCCTGCCCACCCAGCAACCCTCAGTTTGATTTGTGAGATTAAGAGTCTCTTATGGTTTGTCTCCCTCCCCAGTCCCATCTTGTTTCATTTTTTCTCTCCCAACCCCCATGACCCTCTGCCCTGCCTCTTAAGTTCCTTGTATCAGACCCCCACCCTGCCTCTCAAATTTCTCATATCAGAGAGATCATATGATAATTGTTTTTCTCTGATTGATTTATTTCACTTTGCATGATACCCTCTAGTTCCATCCACATCATTGGAAATGGCAAGATTTTGTTTCTTTTGATGGCTGCATAGTATTCCATTGTATTTATATACTAAATCTTCTTTATCCACTCATCTGTTGATAGACATCTATGTTCTTTCCATAGTTTGGCTATTGTGGACATTGCTGCTATAAACATTTGGGTGCACGTGCTCTCTCAGATCACTACATTTGTATCTTTAGGGTAAATACCCAGTAGTGCAATTACTAGCAGGTAGTGTAGCTCTGTTTTAAACTTTTTGAGGAAGTTCTGTGCTGTTTTCCAGAGTGGCTGCACCAGCTTGCATTCCCATCAACAATGTAGGAGGGTTCCTCTTTCTCTGTATTCTTGCTAGCACCTGTCGTTTCCGGACTTGTTAATTTTAGCTATTCTGACTGAT
The DNA here is from genome assembly GCF_964662115.1 of Mustela nivalis. Taxonomy (NCBI): domain Eukaryota; kingdom Metazoa; phylum Chordata; class Mammalia; order Carnivora; family Mustelidae; genus Mustela; species Mustela nivalis. Next base: position 49,393 of record NW_028134494.1, on the reverse strand, counting down.
GTGAGGTGGTATCTTACTGTGGTTTTGATTTGTATTTCCCTGATGCCGAGTGATGTTGAGCACTTTTTCATGTGTCTTTTGGCCATTTGGATGCCTTCTTTGCTGAAATGTCTGTTCATGTCTTCTGCTCATTTCTTGATTGGATTCTTTATTCTTTGGGTGTTGAGTTTGCTAAGTTCTTTATAGATTTTGGATACTAGCCCTTTATCTGACATATCATTTGTAAATATCTTCTCCCATTCTGTCAGGTGTCTTTTGGTTTTGTTGACCGTTTCCTTTGCTATGCAAAAGCTTTTGATCTTGATGAAGTCCCAATAGTTCATTTTTGCTCTTGCTTCCCTTGCCTTTGGTGATGTTTCTAAGAAGAATTTACTATGGCTGAGGTCAAAGAGGTTGCTGCCTGTGTTCTCCTCAAGGATTTTGATGGATTCCTGTCTCACATTGAGGCCTTTCATTCATTTTGAGTCTATTTTTTTGTATGGTGTAAGGAAATGGTCCAATTTCATTCTTCTGCATGTGGCTGTCCAATTTTTCCAACACCATTTGTTGAAGAGACTGGAATTGATAACTTTTTAAAGTTTTAGTATTTAAAGAGGTAAGCTCCAGGAACATGAAAAAATCACTGGTGTAGAATAACTCATATACTCTGGCCTGGCTAACTCAGTAGTTGTTCCACAGTAGTGAATTTAGAGGGCAGTGTGATTGTCATTGGGTGAATTGGAGATTGGGCACAAAAGATCTGGGATGAAGTGTATACTCTGTCCCTGGTGATTACACTGTGTGGTGTTCTTGAGTATGTTATTTAATCTGTCAGGTTCCTCATTTATAAAATGAGAGATTGGGCCATAGTATTGCAACATTGGTGTGTCTTGAATTAATATGAGAAAAAAAGTGGAGGCGGTGTTTGGCTAGCAAGTGCTCATAATTTACATTCCTGGTAGCTGCATATCAGTTATAAAAAACTCTGGGCATATATAGTGGGAGTATGTTACACGGAGAACACCTTTCCTTAAGAGTGGTAAAAAGGGTTGAAAAGTGCTGGATAAGAGGACCTCCTATTTGTAATATTGGAAAATATGTTTTTATGAATTCCCCATAAATAAGAAAATTGTGAGAACTTGACAAAAGGATACAAGACAGTGAAGTAGAGTTCACTAAAGGTTTTTTGTTGTTGTTGAGGCTGGTTTCTTTTTAGACCTTATCCATTTAATCTCGTGCTGCTTAACAGATTGACTAGTGAGTGTTTTTCTGACAGTAGGACTTTATTTTTTAAGTTTTATTTATTTAATTCCAGGGCAGTTAACAGCTGACAGTAGGACTTTAATTTAAAGGCGTTTGATTAGGACACCTAGGTGGCTCAGTCTGTTAACCGTGTGCCTTTGGCTCAGGGCATGATCCCAGGGTCCTGGGATCAAGTCCTGCACCCTGCTCAGGGCAAAGCCTGTTTCTCCCTCTGTTTCTGCTGCTCCCCTTGCTTGTGCTCTCTCTCTCTCCCCCTCTCTCACTGTCAAAAAATAAATAAAATCTTTAAAAAAAAAAAAGGAGTTTGATTAAATCACCATAGACCTGAAAGTGAAACCAACAGCAGCAGATTTTCTATCCTGTATTATAGAAAGAGGAATCTTAATTGTTACATTTGCTTTCTTTTTTTAATTTAAAAATTACAGTATTTCTCAGGTCATGATTTCTCAGGTTGTGTTCCCTGCTCAGTGGAGAGCCTGCTTCTCCCTCTGCCTGCTGCTCTCCTCGTTTTATGATTTCTTTTTTTATTTTATTTTAAAGGACTATTTTTTTTAAAAGATTTTTTATTTTTATTTTTAATGATTTTATTTATTTATTTGAGAGAGAGAGAGAGGGCATGAGAGGAGAGGGGTCAGTGGGAAAAGCAGACAGGGAGTCTGATGTGGGACTCGATCCCAGGACTCCAGGATCATGACCTGAGCCGAAGGCGGTCACTTAACCAACTGAGCCACCCAGGCGCCCCTTAAAAAATATTTTATTTATTTATTTGACAGACAGAGATCACAAGTAGGCAGAGAGGCAGGCAGAGAGGGAGGGGGAGGGAGGCTCCCTGCTGAGCAGAGAGCCCAATGCAGGGGCTCATCCCAGGACCCTGGGATCATGGCCTGAGCTGAAGGCAGAGGCTTTAACCCACTGAGCCACCCAGGTGCCCCTGCTTCATGCTTTCTTTCTCTCTTTCTCTGTCACTCTCACTCTATCTATAAATAAAATATTTAAAAATAAATAAATAAATAAAATAAAAAATTAAAATTAAAATATTTAATCCTCATATGTGGGAAATGAGTTTTATTAATAACTTTTAAGTCCCAATGTGACAAAAATTATGTGAAAGGGAAAAAACCTTGAAATAAACTTAATGGCAAATAAATATGAATACTTTTGCTCTTTAACTCTTAGTAAAAGTACATAGCAGAAACAATAAAACCAAATCCCTAAAAACTGACAAAACAAAAACTCTTTTTTTTCCCCCCTGACTAAAATAATGGTGTATTCCAGGTGGATTAATGTCCCAGAGGAAGAGCCTACAGAGATTTGCAGCAGACATGTTGATTTAATGTAACTTCTTTTCGTGATGTAGGGCTAGTAACTATTAAGAGTAGAAAAAACCTTGAAGATTTTCTTTTGCTTATGCTTAGAAAATGACATACTGGGGCACCTGGGTGCCTCAGTTGTTTAAATGCCTGACTCTTGATTTCAGCTAAGGTCATGATCTCAGAGTTGAGAAATTAAGCACCACACTGGGCTCTGCACTTAGCATGGAGCCTGGTTAAGATTCTTTCTCTCCTTTCCCTCTATCCCCCCATTTCATCCCCTACTTGCATGCTCTCTCTTTCAATATATAAATAAATAAAATAAAAATAAAAACATATTTTTGTTCTAAAACATTTTTTTTAAGATTTTTTTTTTATTTACTTGAAAGTGAGAGAGAGCACATGAGCAGGGGGAGGGGCAGAGGGAGAGGGAGAAGCAGACTCCCTGCTGAGCATGGAGGTTGATGTGGTACTTGATCCCAGGACCCTGGGATCATGACTTGAGCCAAAGGCAGACGCCTACCCGACTAAGTCACCCAGGTGCCCCTGTTCTAAAACAAGAATAAAGCAAGTCTAGATTTTGAACCATTATATATGTACAAATAATAAATACTAGTGTTTTGTTAGAAAAACATTTAGAGTTGAATTTTTCTAGATCACCAGCAATTTTTTTCCAATTATACAAGAAATCAGGAGTCTTGACTCTGTACTTTATCATTGGATTATAGCATGATCATAGTCATGTTATTCACAAGTAAGCTTTCTGCTTATAAGTGAGGATAAAAGTTGTCACAGACCTGATTTGAGCTAGGTACATCATGAGGATTAATTAATGTTGCACTGTTAAATAACAATAAAAACCAAAACCCAAGAGGATTAATTAGTATGTTTGCAACATACTTTGGCAACTTTGGAGAGGTGTTTTCTATAATCTCTCCCAATGTACCTTGGATTTACTGAAGCTAAAAAGGATATTTTAGACTTTCACTTTGATAACTGATGGAAAGAATAAACTTATTTTCCAACTTCTGTTGGATTTGAAAGTCATATTTTATCCAATTAAAATTTAATTATAGATAGATTTTCTTTGAAAACCTAGATATCTTAAAACTTTTAGATTTAATTATGAGGGAATAGGAAATAACGTTTCTGGCAATACGGAAAGAGAACCATTTAACTTAAAAGCTCTTCCACTATAAAGTATCTAGAAATGAGGATAAAATGTTGCAAACATGTTTTTAAAATGAATGCCTGGGCTCACAAAATAGCAAAGGAAATACCTAAGGGCTAAAAAAGAAGAGGGAACTGATTAACAGAGTTGTAAGCTCAGGAGCTAATGCTGAGGCAGCCCTGAGGAGTTTATTTGTCTCAGTCATGAAAGCTTTAATGGCCACACTGGGATTGGAGATGATGCCTTGGACTTGTGTGAATTAGAACTGGGACCTCCTTATAAAGCCATGACTCTCGAAGAGTTATACATTCTGTGAAGTGCAGACTAGGAAGGAAATTCCTAGTCTACCCACACCTGCCTGTTTGAAGATAAGGAAGCTTACTGTCCAAACTTGTGCTTGGAGTGGAGAAGGATGGTCATCTTCCTGAGAATACACAACTGTAGTCCATCTCTCATGACATTTTGGGACTGGAATTTAATACTATATGAGTGGGCAGGAGATTCAATAAATAGCACATTACTATTACACCCTCAAAACTTCAGATAAAACTACCAGATAAAGACTATTAAACCATCATTAGATATTAATAAAGACTTAATAGAAGGAATTAAGCATGTGAAAATGGGTAAAGCATTTTTCTTTTTAATTTAGAGAGAGAGAGTGAGTGAGCAGGGGGAGGGTCAGAAGAAGAGGGAAAGAGACTCAGACTCTGTGCCACATACTGAGCCCAACATGGGATTTGATTTCATGGCCCCGAGATCATAACCTGAGTTGAAACCAAGAGTCAGACCCTTAACTGACTGAGTCCCCCAGGCACCCCTGGCTAAGACATTCTTAAAAACACCAGGCAGATTTGGGAGACAACCAAATACAATTTCTAGAAATGAAAAATGTAGTTATTAGGGGCACCTGGGTGGTTCAGTGGGTTAAGCTGCTGCCTTCGATCTCAGGATCCTGGGATCGAGTTCCGAATCGGGCTCTCTGCTCGGCAGGGAGCCTGCTTCCTCCTCTCTCTCTGCCTGCCTCTCTGCCTACTTGTGATCTCTCTCTCTGTCAAATAAATAAATAAAATCTTTAAAAAAGAAAAATGTAGTCATTGAAATAATAATTTAATAATTCAGTGGAAGGACACCTGGGTGGCTCAGTCAGTTAAGCATCTGCCTTTGTCTCAGGTCATGATCCCAGGGTCCTGGGATTGAGTCCCGCATCAGTCTCCCTCTGCCTGTCATTCCTCCTGCTTGTGCTCGTTCACTCATTCTCTCTCTCTGACAAATAAATAATATTAAAAAAAATAAAAATTCAGTGAACATGAGAAATAGCAGCTAAAGAGAAAAATCAGTAAACTGGTATAGGAGGAAATTGTTACACTGTGCCACTGAGAGATAAAAATAGAAAAATTTGAAAAAGAATGGTTTAAGGAATAAGGAGAAAAGTAGAGTCCAGTATGAATCTAATAGAAGTTTCATATTCAAAAAGATATGCCTGAAAATTTTCCACTTTTGATGAAAGACCAGTATCAGGAAGTATAGTGAGTCTCTCACAGGATGAATGAAAAGAATATATGAGCAGAAACATTGTTATCAAAAAAATGGCAAAGGTAGATATACATGAATTAAGATAGGAATAGCTTTTCCAAAAAAGTTTATTCATTTATTTTTAGTAATTTCTATATCTAGCATGCGGCTTGAACTCACAACCTTGAGGTCAAGAGTCACATGCTCTTCTGACTGAGCCAGGCAAGCACTCCAGGAATAGTAATTTAATAATTCATTTAAGTGTCTTCTTAAGAAGACTGCACCAGGCTGTTCTAAGTGTCTCCGCCATTCTAGAGCTGATTGGGAAATGAATAGTATGCATATTACCAAATGTATAATGTATTTCGTTTCAAGCTTTTATTTAAATTCTAGTTAACATATAGTATAGGTATTGATTTCAGGGGTAATTCAACGATTCATCATTTACATACAACACCCAGTGCTCATCACAAGTGGCCTCCTTAATACCTATCACACACTTAGCCCATTCCCTGTCCACATCCCTTACAGCAACCATCAGTTTGTTCTCTATAGTTTATATAGCTAATAGTCTCTTATGGTTTGCCCCCCCCCCCTTTTTCCCCCTGCAAATGTGTAGTGTTATGTCAGGTAGTAAGAGAAGACAATAGAGAAATGTAAGGTATAGAGAATCACATGGAAGGGAGTAGCATTTTTAATTAGGATGGTCTGGAAAAGCTTTTCTGAGGAGGTGCCATTTGATATCCTTATATCAGGGACAAGGAAAGAACATAGATGAATCATGTGAGGAAGGGGAAAAGGAAGTGGTGCTCCGTGGACAGGCAAGAGGCAGGAATGAGACTGGCTTGTTTGACAAACAACTTACTGATGGAGTCAGATGTGGTGAGTGAGGAAGAAGAAAAAAGTCAAGGATAATGATTCCTAGATTTGTGATCAGTGCAACTAAGTGCATGGAAGCATCACTTAGGAGATGAGAAAGACAGGAGAGAAGTAGTTTTGGGGGTTCAGAAAATCAAGTTGGAGATCCATATATGATATGCAAGTAGAAAAGTCTAGTAAGTTATTGGATTTATGACTTGAATCTCAGGAGAGAGATTGAATAGGGAAGTAAATTTGGGAGACTTTGAGTATGGATGGTATTTAAAGAAAGATTTATAAAGATTAGATGAGATCACCAATGGAAAAAATATGGATTAAAAAAAAGAAGTAGGGGCGCCTGGGTGGCTCAGTTGGTTGAGCAACTGCCTTTGGGTCGGGTCATGATCCTGGAGTCCCAGGATCGAGTCCCGCATCGGGCTCCCAGCTCTGCAGAGAGTCTGCTTCTCCCTCTGACCTTCTTACCTCTCATGCTCTCTCTCACTGTCTCTCTCTCAAATAAATAAATAAAATCTTTTTAAAAAAAAAGAAAAGAAAAAAGAAGTAGACTCTCCAATGTTTAGAACCTCTCTCCAATGTTTAGGTGGTAGAGCAGGAACTAGATAAGAAACTGAGATTTGGCTAATGAGATAAAATCTTAGGAAGTGTGATATCCTCAAAGTGATTAATGTCTTTTAAGAACAGAGTGACCTATTGTGATAGGTAGAGTGAGGCCTGAAAAATGATTATTGGATTTGCAAAGTAGAGGTTACTAGTGACATTGAAAAGTACAGTTTGGGGGCAACTGGGTGGCTCAGTTGGTTAAGCCTCTGTCTTCTGCTCAGGTTATGATTTTTGGGTCCTGGGATTGAGCCCTGGGTCAGGCTCCCTGCTCAGTGGGAAGTCTGCTTCTACCTCTCCCTTTGCCCCTCTACTTTCTCCCTCCTCCCCACCAAATAAATAAATAAAATCTTTAAACACATATACTTCTTTAAAGATGACAACATCAACATGGGAAAATATTTTGGAAAAGCAACATGACTCCTAAGAAATTATGAATAAATTGACATAGATAATATGGAAAATACCTGAAATAGTAATGTGTTATTGGGATATTAATTAAGGGTTCATCCTAAGTATATCCTTTTGATTATCTAGTGTAATGAGAAATTTGAAAATTTTATTTATTTGAGAGAGAGAGAGAATGAGCGGGGTGGGGGCTAGGCAGAAGGAGAGGGAAAAGCAGGCTCCCCACTGAACAGAGAGCCTGACTGGGGGCTCAATCCCAAGACCCGAAAATCATTATCTGAGCTGAAGGCAGACACTCAACTGATTGAACCACCCAGTCTCCCCAACAATGAGAAATTTTAAATAGTACATATAAACCAAATCTAAAGGAATATAAAAATTCTAACCCAGCATTCTTTATCTGCCTTTTCAAAAAACCTTTTATTAGATATGAGATGTAAACTTAAAAGCCATGACATTGATCCTATAAGCCGCATCTAAGAGTGAGTTTCTATTACACCAGTCACATTGTTCTCAATAATTAAATAATTTTACTTGTGTTATTTGTCTGGTAATGTCATTATTAACAAGGAGTACTAAAATGGCCTAAAGATGCGCAGTTGGAGGGAGAACATAGAAGGATGTGAAGATACAAATGGCCAACAGATGCATGAAAAAATGCTCAACATCACTTGGAATCAGGGAAATGCAAATCAAAACCACAGTGAGGGGGCGCCTGGGTGGCTCAGTGGGTTAAAGCCTCTGCCTTTGGCTCGGGTCATGATCCCAGGGTCCTGGGATCGAGCCCCCACGTCGGGCTCTCTGCTCAGCGGGGAGCCTGCTTCCTCCTCTCTCTCTACCTGCTTCTCTGCCTACTTGTGATCTCTGTCTGTCAAATAAATAAATAAAATTAAAAAAAAAACACCACTTCACATGGAATTGCTGAAATTAATAAGTCAGGAAATGACAGATGTTGGCGAGGATGCAGAGAAAGGGGAATCTTCCTACACTGCTGGTGGGAATGCAAGCTGGTGCAACCACTCTGGAAAACAGTATGGAGGTTCCTCAAAAAGTTGAAAATAGAGCTACCCCACGACCCAGCATTACAATTCTAGGTATTTACTCCAAAGATACAGATGTAGTGACCCAAAGTCACCTGCACCCCAATGTTTATAACAGCAATGTCCACAATAGCCAAACTATGGAAAGAAGCCAGATGTCCATTGATAGATGAATGGATAAAGATGGTGTGGTATAAATACACAATGGAATGTTACTCAGCCATCAGAAAATTGAAATATTGCTATTGCAACAACATGGGTGGAACTAGAGAGTATTATGCTAAGTGAAACAAATCAATCAGAGAAAGACAATTATTTTGATTTCACTCACATGTGGAATTTAAGAAAGAAAATAGAGGATCATAGGGGAAGGGAGGGAAAAATAAAATAAAGTGAAATCAGAGAGGGAGACAAAGCGTAAGAGACTCTTAATTATGGGAAACAAACAGGGTTGCTGGAGGGAAGGGGTTTTGGGAGATAGGGTAGCAGGGTGATGGACATTGAGGAGGGCATGTGATGTAATAAGCACTGGGTATTATGTAAACCTGATGAATTACTGAACTCTACCTTTAAACTAAAAATACATGATATGTTAATTAATTGAATTTAAATTAAAAAAATTAAAAAAGAATGTGGAGAATGACCTGTGAATCAGCTTTAAAAGCACTTTAAGCATTTCTACCTCTTATGGAGAATTAACACATTTATTCTAACCCTACAAAGTTTCTCGTATTTTTTTTTCTACTTTTAGTCCGAGATAATTTTAGACTCACGTGTAGTTATAAGAAATGATACAGAAAGAGGCACCTGGGTGCCTCAGTTGGTTGAGCATCTGTCTTCAGCTCAGATCATGATCCCAGAGTCCTGGGATCGAGACCAACATGGTTGGGCTCCCTGTTCAGTGGGGAGCCTGCTTCTCTCTCTCCCGCTGTCCCTCCCACTGCTTGTATTCCCTCTCTTTCAAATAAACAAATAAAATCTTAAAAAAAAAATGATGCAGATAACCTGTACCCTTTAAATAATTTTCTCCCATGATTACACTTTGCAAAAGTATAGTACCATACCACATTAATACATGCTGATACCACATTGATACAGAACATTTTCATCACAGCAAGAATCCTTTTTACAGACAGAGCCTTTTATAGTGCCCTGCCCCCTACTCAACCCTTGTCAACCACTCAGCTGTTCTCCATTTTTATAATTATGTCATTTCAAGAATATTATATAAATGGTATCATAAGGTATGTAACCTTTTCAATTTTCATTCTTAATTTGCAGGCGTTCTATCTAATTTGGTGTGTGTACCAAGAGTTCATTCCTTTTTAAAGTTTATGTATGAATGTATGTGTGTGTGTGTGTGTGTGTGTGTGTGTGTGTGTGTGTGTGTATATTTAAAATTTATTTTAAGTAATCTCTATACCCAGTGTGGCGCTCAAACTTATGACCCAGAGATCATGAGTCACACACTCTTCTGACTCAGCCAGCCAGCAACCCAGTTTATTCCTTTTTAATGCTGAGTAGTATTCCATGGTGTGGAAGTACCACAGTTTTAACTATATATCCATTGAAGACTATCTGGGATAGCTCCAGTCTGGGGCTATGATGAATAAAACTGCTGTAGATGTTCATGTACAGGTTTTTGTGTGAGCATAAGTTTTTGTCTCTAGGGGTAAATGCCCAGGAATACAGTTGCTGGTCATTGATAGTTGCATATCTAGTTTTTAAGAAACTGCCATTCTGGTTTCCAGAGTGGCTGTACTATTTTATGTTCCCACCAATGTATGGGTGATCTAATTTCTCCATATTCTTGCCTCCTTGCTGAATGTTTTTATCATGAAAGGAGCCCTTCCTTGTTAATTTTGGAATAATTTTGTGTCAGATATTTTTTAGAATACCATTTTAATTCCTTTTGATATTTCCACTTCTGGTACTTTTCACTGTTTCTTGTGGATTTTAGTTACCATACTATAACATTTCTTTGCAGCTAAAGAAACTCCAGAATGTCTTTTTTTTTTTTCTTAAAAGAATTTAAAAAATGTATTTCATTTTGCATTTCTTTAAAGCAGATCTGTTGTCTCCATTGTTTATGATGAGAACAACCATTAATTGTCCTGGTTTCCACCTATATATATGAGTCATTTTTCTCTTGCTGTTTTCTCTTGCTCCTTTGTCTTTCAACAATTTAGCTATGCTGTAGTTCTTTAAATATTTTTTTAATTAAAAAAAATTAAAATTTTCATTATTTAAAATTTTTATCTTCTTAATTTTATATATAGGTGTATGTTTTAAGGTTTATTTATTTATTTTAGAGAGACAGAGAGCACACATGAGAGCTGGGTAGGGACACAGGAAGAGGGAGAGAATCCCAAGCAGACTCTCTGCTGAGTGCAGAGCCTGACATGGGGCTCCATCTCACAACCCTGACAGCAAGACCTGAACTGAAATCAGGAGTCAGACACTTACAAGCTGAGCCACCCACGCATCCTAGAATCTCTTTTCTTGGTTAATTGAGCTTCTTTGATCTATCAACTAATGTTTTTCCTCAGATTTTGAAAGTTTTAATCATTGTTTCTTTAAATGTTTTTCTGTCTCCCTTTTCCTTCTGTTGTTCTGTATTTTGAATCGATTAATGTTGCCTCACAGACCTCTGAGTCTGTTAACTTTCTACAGTCTTTTTCATTCTATTCTTCAAATTAGATAAGTTTTGCTAATCTAAGTTCGCTGATTCTTTCCTTGCCATATAGAATTTTGTGTTGAGCCCTTCTGGTGGATTTTTTATTTTAGTGAATGTAGTTTTCAACTCCAGAATGTATTTTTTTTTTTCTTAAAAGAATTTAAAAAATGTATTTGTTGACATTCTGTGGTTATTGAATCACTATTGTCATATTTTCCTTTAATTCTTTTTTTTTTTTTTTTTGAGCCAGGGGGCAGGAGAATAGAATAGTAATAATTTTGTGTCAGATATTTTTTAGGATACCATTTTAATTCCATTAAATAGGAGAGAGAGAGAGAATCCCAAGCAGACTCCATGCTGAGTGTGGAACCCAGTGTGGGGCTTGATCCCAGGACCTTGAGATCATGACCTGAACCGAAACCAAGAGTTGCATGCTGAACCGACTGTGCCACCCAGGCACCCCTTCCTTTAATTCTTTAGCATGGTTCTCTTCAGTTGTTTGAATATATTTATAATAACTGCTTTGATGTTCTTGTCTGCTAAATCTAGTATCTGGGGACCCTGAAAGACTGAAAGACTCTGTTGCCTGCTTCTCTTTCTTTAGTATGAGTCATATTTTTCTGTTTCTTTCCATGTTTCATAATTTTTGTTAAAAATTGTACAATTTAGAAGATGTATTGTAGCAACCATGGATTCTAATCACATCCTCTCTACCCCTAAAGCTTATCATCGATGATTTCTGATTGTTTAGTAACCTATCCTGGAGTAAATCTGTGAAATCTGTTTGTCCAGTCTCTGCTCAGTTTGTTGTTGTTATTTTTAAGGCTGACTTCCCAGTGCTCGCCCCTTATTTCAGCCAGTGATTGGTCAGAAATTGTGCTCGTGTAGCCACTCTGGAAAATAGCACGGAGGTTCCTCAGAAAGTTGAAAATAGAGCTACACTATGACCCAGCAATCATACTACTGGGTATTTACCCTAAAGATACAAATGTAGTGATCTGAAGGGGCACATGCACCTGAATGTTTATAGCAGCAGTGTCCACAATTGCCAAACTATGGAAAGAACCTAGATGTCCATCAACAGATGAATGGATAAAGAAGAGGTGATATATGTATATAATGGAATACTATGCAGCCATCAAAAGAAACAAAATCTTGACATTTGCAATGACATGGATGGAACTAGAGGGTATTACGCTGAGTGAAATAAGTCAATCAGAGAAAGACAATTATCATATGATGTCCCTGATATGAAGAATTTGAGAGACAGAGTGTGGAGATTTGGGGGGTAGGGAAGGAAAAAATGAAAGAAGTTGGGATCAGGAGGGAGACAAACCATAAGAGACTCTTAATCTCACAAAACAAACTGAGGGTTTCTGGGGGGAAGAGGGGTGTGGAGAGGGTGGTTGCTTTATGGACATTGGGGAGGATGTGTGATATGGTGAGTGCTGTGAAGTGTGTAAGCCTGATGATTCACAGACCTATACCCCTGGGGCAAATAATGCATTATAGGTTAATAAAATAATTAAAAAAAAAAAAAGAGAGAAATTGTGCTTGAATGCACAGAGCCAGTAGTATTTTTCCCTTCTGTTGAGAGATCTGTGAATAGGTTGGGGAATGCATTCAGTGTTCAGGACATTTTCAAGTTTGTCTCAATTTTTGTTTTCCCTCAGGAAAACTTATTTCTGTAGCCACAAATGCGTGGATAGTTTGGGAGTTCTCTAGTCTCTGCTACACATGCATGCTACTTCTGTTTAGCTAGGAATACATGGAAAGTTTATCAAGCCCATTTATGGTTGTCTCTCCTCCAAGATCTCTGTGACATGCCCTGCTAATCTGCCAGTGGGCTTCTTTCCGGCCCCAGTTGAGACTGCAACCTCACACTCTTGTGGACAGCTTCAGAATTTTCCTTTTTACTTTGGGGCATAGCTTTTCTGCTCTGCACTCTGAATCAACTCAGCCACCTCTGTCAGCGTAGCTGCTAGTTTTCATGGCCTGTCACATTGACTAAATTGATCCGGGGAGGAAGAGTAATGCGAACTGGTCAAGGAAACGGTGCCACAGACTTCTGCTGCTCCTAAGTTCAGTAGATTTTCATGAACAAATACTTCTCAGTTTATTGTATGCCTGTTTTCAGTAATTTGAGATGATGTTTTGACTTTTTTTCCAGCTGTATCTTTTCTTTTGCAGAGAGAATTTGTTAAACTCCTTACTCCAACATGCTGGGAGCTTCCTTTTGGTGATTTTTGAAATGTTTATGTATGTGGTTTTTCATATAAAAACATACAAAATATTGCATGAAAATCATGTTTTTTACAGCCCATTTAAAAATTATTTTTGAAGACTACATTTCTGTTAATCTAATGAAGATTATAATAACATTGAAATTTAATCTTTTTATTGTTGCAGAGTTCCACCTACAAAGACAGGAATGAGGAATACAAAAGACAATTCACACATTTACCTGATACAGAGAAGCTAATAGCAGGTAAAAAAAGACAGGAAGTTGTAAAAATAATTTACTACCTCATTATCAAAATAGAACTGACAAGTGAAAATATTTGTAGAAAATTTAAGCCTTTGTGCTAGATAGAAAATATTATTGAAGATAAGTATCATATTAGGCAATGTAAAACTAAGTTGTAGTTTGGGGAGGAGTGATTTCTCACATAAAAATATTAAGTACTTGCATGTGTCCTGTCCCCATGCTTTAATAAAACCACCATTTTGTATCAAAAAATAAATAAATAAAATGAAAAAGTACTAGCTAAGAAAATAGAACTAAAAGAAAATTATTGTCACAATTTCTTCTGCTGCTTGTTTCATATGGTTTGTAGGAAAAATTTTAAATTTGATGTTCAATATGTATTATCTTTCCCTGGAAAAATGTATTCCTTAACAGATTATAGAGCAATTTTATAAAATTTTCTAGGGCTATATTATTTTCTTTCTTTCTTTTTGTAAGATTTTATTTACTTATTTATTTGACAGAGAGAGAGCACGAGCTCACAAGTAGGGCTATATTATTTTCATGTAAACTTTAATTTCTTTAAAAGTTTACTTATGTGGGGCACCTGGGTGGTTCAGTGGGTTAAGCCTCTGCCTTCGGCTCAGGTCATGATCCCAGGGTCCTGGGATCGAGCCCCGCATCGGGCTCTCTGCGCTGCAGGGAGCCTGCTTCCTCCTCTCGCTCTGCCTGCCTCTCTGCCTACTTGTGATCTCTGTCAAATAAATAAAGAAAAAATCTTTAAAAAAAAAAAAGTTTACTTATGTATTGTTTTAGTAGTCTCTATACCCAACGTGGGACTCGAATTCATGACCTTGAGATCAAGAGTCACATACTCTTCCACCTGGGCCAGCCAGGTACCCTCATGAAATCTTTCAGATAGATTTTATTTGAAATAGACTTTAAGAGGAAAAATTTAGCCATTTTTCTTATAAAAAGTGCTTTACTTTTGAAATAAGCTTAATATAGATTTTTTATAATCAAAATAAAAATCAAAATTTTAGTGTGTATTTCATTTAAACCATTTATTCATAGAAATTTCTGATTTGATACTGTTGGGCAATATTCCATAAAATGTAACTGAATTTCTAGATAGTTCAGCTTAGTACCTAAATATCATTATAATGAATTAAAACAACTTCTAAGAACTTTTGAAAGTAATGCATTCTTATGACAAAATATTCAAATGCTATATAAGGGCATATAATGGGAAGTGAGTGGTCCTTTTGACCAAGACTACTGCAACATTTTTCCTGACCTATATAACCACTTTTAGTGATTTTTTAATGTATATTTCCAAACATTTTCTGCAGGTATTTCAAGAGGCATGTACATATATCCCTAACGGAATTTAAATTAGAACATATGGTGCCTTACTCTTTGAACCTTGTTTTGAGCTCTTTTTATTAGCCTTACCTAAGGATCTACTTCATTCTTTCAATGCCTGCCTGGTATTCCACTAAATGAACTTTGTACCATAATTTATGTAACAAATCCTTTATTGATGGACATTTTCTTTGCTTCTTGTCTTTTACTGTTTCTGCTAATATTACACCGAAACTTTTACATTTGTTTTGGCACATATGTGCACACATATTGTAGGATAAATTTTACGAAGTTAAGTTGTGGCAAAAAGGTAATGAGCATTTAAAAATTTACCAATGCCAAGGGCGCCTGGGTGGCTCAGTCACTGGGCGTCTGCCTTTGGCTCAAGTCATGATCCTGGGGTCCTGGGACTGGGAGTGAGCTCCACCTCAGGCTCCCTGCTCAGCAGGGAATCTGCTTCTCCCTCTTCTCCTGGTTGTGTTTCCTCTCTCACTATCTCTCTTTCTGTCAAATGAATAAACAGAATCTTTCGAAAAATAATTTAAAAAAGTTTCCTATTGACAATTTACTCCAAAGGCTTCACCAATTTGCATTTTCATTAAGTGTATGTAAGTACCTGTTTGCCACACCTCAGGAACTTTGCTTGAGTAGAATTTGGTAGAAATGGTACTTCATCCTTGTTTAAATATGCATTTCTTTAATTATAAAGGAGGTTGAACATTATTCATATGTCTGTAAACCATTTGTATTTCTTCTCCTGTGAACATTTCTCATCATAAACTTGCCCATTTTTCTGGTGGATGTTTGTCTTTTTCTTAATTTGTAGTAGCTTGTTAGATGTTTAAAAAATTAGATCTTTTTCATGTGTGTTGCAAATGTTTCTTGCCAGTTTGTCACTTGAAATTAAATACTTTTCATAGAAACCTTTACAAAATTTATCATACTTGTTGCCATCTTGAAAGAGTCTGATGATACAGTGACATATATTCATTATAAAACATTAAAGCTATAAAAAATATATAAAGAAAAAAGCTGAAAATTATTGGTCATCATAATACCTACATATAATTTTGGTTAAAATTGTTCAGATAACTTTTCTAGGTATTTTTCAGCATGTAAATTTGCTTTTAAAAATTTACATTTTGTAGTGTTCTCTCACTGATATAATAAGCCTGTTCATTTTATAAAATTTGGAGAGTACAGACTTTTACAAAGTAGAATTAATACCACATATAAATATACTAAGCTACAGACTGAGAGAAAATAGTTGATAATCCCATATCTGATTTTTTAAAGATGAACAGGACTGGCCCTCTTTGAAAGAATATATAACCAGGGCACCTGAGTGGCTCAGTGGGTTCAAGCCTCTGCCTTCAGCTCAGGTCATGATCCCAGGGTTTTGGGATCCAGCCCTGCATTGGGCTCTCTGCTCAGCAGACTCTCGTCCGTTAGTGGTGGGAGTGCAAACTGGAGTAGCTGCTTTGGATGGCAAGTTGGCATTTTCTTGTAAAGTTACACATACACTTAACCAATCCTAATTATTTTCTTAAGTGAACTGTAAAGCTGTGTTCCCAAAAGTCCTGTGCATGATTGTTTATAGCATCTTTAGTAATAATTGGGGAATAACCAAGATGTCATTCAACTGGTGAATGAGAGCTCCTTGAAAAAATGGTCCATTCTGGGGCTGGGACATTGAAGAATACAAGATAAGTGACTGTGGAGTATCTTGTAGTCTTATAGTGCCAGAAAATAAGGAAGTGCTTAAAAAAAAAAAAAAAAAAGGAGCCAACTTGAAAAAACTCCCAGTGGTCAAAGACAGAATAATTTGAGCAATAGTAAAATCAATAATGACAATATTGGATTATAACCTGAAGAAATAAATAAATATCCATCAGTCTATATTGCTATAAATGCTTGAATAATTAAATGTGTTGGGGAGAAGACACAGATCTTCCTCCAGTAGTATTCCCAGGTAATTTATATGCACTTAAAGTTTGAGAAGTACTGTTGTAGGATAACACTTGAGTGCCATACCTAAGGGTGAAAGCTTACTAGGTTTTTATTCTCTGTACTTATAATAATGATGATGAAGAGGTTCTCTAAAAGATTTTAACCAATCCATGTATATTTATACAACTGATTTCACCAGTGTGACCCCATGCATAGCATCCAATATAAACAAGCCACTAATTTCACTAATGAAATCCCCTTTCTAATGTGACTATGCTGATTTGCCAAACATTTCTTTTTAAACCGTTAATAAAGGTAACAGAAGGGCTTAGAGTAGCCGCTGAAGGAGTATAGTCCTAATTAAAGTCTAATTGTTAGCTGACCTATCCCAAGTGTGAATCCCTGATTAGAACAACTAACTATCCCTAGAATATTTCTAAAAACGTTTGCTTTAGCTGGAGTCCACATTTTCACTCCTAATATTCATTTGTGCCTTCTTTTTTTCTTGCTTAATCCTGGCCAAAGAAAATGTTATGTTGGGGAAATATAATTAAAAAGAAAATATCCTACCCATCCAGAAAACTCCTCAAAAGTAGAAAAGAAAGAAAACAGTTTTATTATTGAATAAGCATTCAGCTGGAATGGGTCTTGCATCACAGGTAATCTGTAAAAGAGATTGTGAAGAAAGACAGAAATCTCACCTTTTTAAATAACTGAACATTTGCAACCCTTTAAAAAATGCTCTAAAGATAAATGATAACTAGTCTTCAAGAGGACTGGTAGTACTATTTATCGCACACAGTTCTTCATAAATTCACCTGATAATAGGGGCTACTCTCTGTTTTAACTAACTGGCTTTATGAAAAGGAAAAATAAGCATATCTTTATGACAAGAGTTAGTTTTACAATTTGGAGCGAGATGCCCACTGAAGTTAAGCTTCTACTGTATCACAGAAAGGGGGAGAAAGGGTGCTGTCTTTCTTGATGTTCACATTTTAAAGAGGTGACTGCTAGGTCCTTAAGAAAACATTCCTGGGTTGTAAAACTGGCCAGGGCTTTTTTCACTATTTTTTTTTTTTAAAGATTTTATTTGTTTATTTCACAGAGAGAGATCACAAGTAGGCAGAGAGGCAGGCAGAGAGAGGAGGAAGCAGGCTCCCCGCTGAGCAAAGAGCTCTATGTGGGGCTCGGTCCCAGGATCCTGAGACCAGGACCCGAGCTGAAGGCAGAGGCCTAACCCACTGAGATACCCAGGCGCCTATTTCACTTTTAAAAAGATTCACATATATCTGAAAGGAGCAAGAAAGAATTTACAAATTTTGTACAGAGACGTGAAGAAGTCTTTTTTCCCTTTTTTGTACCAGGGAAAATTAATTTTTTTCTTTTTCAATTTGTATTTACCTTTACAGTTGTCTCAGTAAAAAGCAAACAACACAAAAAAATGTAAAGTATAAAAAAGGAGATTGGTTGTGGCCCCTGGGAGGTTTAGTTGGTTGAGTGTCCAACTCTGATTTGGCTCAGGTCATGGTCTCGGGGTTGTAGGATCAAGCCCCACCTCCAGCTCCACACTGGGTGTCAGGCCTGCTTGGAACTCTCTCTCTTCTTCTCTTCTACCTCTCCCTGCTCGCTCTCTCTCTAAAAAAAATAAAAAATGAAAAAGGAGAATGGTTTCTTTTTTTTTTTTTTTAAAGACTTTATTTATTTGACAGAGATCACAAGTAAGCAGAGAGGCAGGCAGAGAGAGAGGAGGAAGCAGGCTCCCTGCTGAGCAGAGAGCCCGATGCAGGGCTCGATCCCAGGACCCTGGGATCATGACCTGAGCCCAAGGCAGAGGCTTAATCCACTGAGCCACCCAGGTTCCCAAGAATGGTTTCTTTTATAATTTAAATATTAAATCTGAAAGCAGATTTTAAAATGTTGTTCTGGAGAGTCTTTTTTTTTTTTTTTTAAGATTTTTATTTATTTATTTCAGAGAGAGAGACACACACACAGTGAGAGAGAGAACACAAGCAGGGGGAATGGGAGAGAGAGAAGCAGGCTTCCTGCTGAGCAGGGAGCCTGATGTGGGGCTCCATCCCGGGACTCTGGGATCATGACCTGAGCTGAAGGCAGACGCTTAACAACTGGGCCACCCAGGTGCCCCTGGAGAGTCTTTTTTAAGGCAATGTTAGCATTATTGTGTTCCCATAGATGATTGCTGCTAGATAAGGATATTTTGGAAAAAAAGAAAAGAATACTTTGGGATGTATGTTTCCTGACATGATTGTTTAAGAACACATTCTTTTAATTCACTGTTATCTCCCTTATAGATAGATGATGTCTAAATCCTTTGATAAAACTATAAATAGGTCATCTTGTTTATTTATTGTGCAATTTTACTCTAGAAGTATATGGTGCTTATTCACTCCATCTGTATTTCCATAACACTTGGTACATATTTCCACTCTAACCTTTGTTGTGTTATAGTTAATAAATCTTTAAGAATTGGAGCCATTCAATTGTTCTAAAATTGATTATGTAATAACTAGTTAGTTGATGCTAACACACATATCAAAGTGATCTATGTTGCTTGGTTAATTTACTTAATTTTATTCTATCTTTCTAGTCACTAATTATAAAGTTATAAAATCCACAGGCCAATTTTTTTTTTATAGACCAATTTTTGTTAAACATTTTCTTATTCCATTCTAGATGAATCAGATTGTTATTTGACTCAAGTCAGGTAGAATATTGCCTTCTGATATGATAATTACACGTTTGCTTATCAGTAGGGAAATTGGGAGTAAAAAAATAAAAATAAAATCTTCTGGCTTAAAAATTTTTTTTTTCATTTTCTGCATGGGCCATATTGCTAGAAAGCCATTTTATAAAAAAATTTTTTTATTGAGGTATAGTTTATTCCAATAAAATATATCTGTTTTGGGATTCCCACTCCCCTCCCCTTTTTCACCTCTATCCTAGAGGTTGGGGGAGGAAGAGAAGGAGAGGGAGCGAGACAATCTTCAGCAGACTCCTTGCTGAATTTGGAGCAGGATGGGACTTGGGGCTCTATCCCACCACGCTGAGACCATAACCTGAGCTGAAATCAAGAGTCAGATGCTTAACTGACTGAGCCAGCCAGGTGCCCCAGGGAAACCCTTTTTTAAAACACTGAAAAAAGTCTGTCAATCTATGTCAAATAGTCTTCAGTTAAAATAATCTGGTTGGTTGCTATAGCTTTGAACATAGTTAATGTAAAATGGTGCCTTTTACATAGTGTGGTCCACAGGCTAGCGGTGTTGGTGTTACCTGGAATCATGTTAGACTTGAAATTCTTTACCCTGCTCCAGACATATTTAATCAGAAACTTCTGGGGAGGGGCCTAGCAATCTGTGTTTTAATAAGTGTGCCAAGTATTTCTGATCTGAAATACAAGAAGCACTAAATTAATAAAATGATTCAGTGGCTTAGATAAAAATTTCAGGACACCTCAAGGTGACCTTAAGCCCAATCCCTGTTTTAGAGATGCATACCCATAATGAGTAACTTAATCTACTTAATTATTTACTAGGATTTTTGTTTGGGGGCATCTCAGTTTTGTTCTGCTGAAGAAAACATTTTGCAAGACTGAATTACTTTGCTCAATTTTTAGTATTTGCTTAGAAATTTAACATGATTGAATTTAAATATTTTGAGGTTTATACCTCAATGACGTTTTCCTAAAATTGTTAATCACTTTATATAGTTTTTAAATTTATCAGTTAAACTAAATCTTCTCACAGTGATAAGGGAGCAGAAGGCAAGCTGAAGACAAAGCAAAAGCTGACACCATGCCACCCACCCCGCACTTCCCACTCCTGGGGTGGGACACCTGTGACATTCTTCCAGGAATCTCCCAACTGTCTTAATGTTAATACCCAGCTAGAGGGGAAAACAACCTTACCTTGACAAGGTCATGGCCTCTAGTATTTTGTAGGTATCCTGTAGGTGGGTCCTCTTCAACATATGAAAGTTCTTTTGAAACGCTTTCCCTTACTTCCCCCTACTCCCGAGTATATAATCAGCCACCCCTCACAACCGCAGTTCAGCTGGTCTTTCTGCCCACGGTCCTGTACCTGTGCTTTAATAAACCACCATTTTGCACCAGAGGTGTCTCAAGAATTCTTTCTTGTTTGTCAGCTTCAGAGCTCACCCCACCAAACCTCACCAATATTCCCAAACTCCATCAATAGCACCCCTTTATATCTTGAATTATTGATAATTTAGCTATACTATTTACATTAGCCAAAGAGCCAAATCTAAATCATGGTATTAACTTACTGGTGGATAGTGGCATTTACCAGAACACTCCTGATTTTGCTGGATTTTAGTGCTGTGGCAGAGAGGACCAACTTTGAAACTAACTTAAAATCTATACAATTTTTTGAATAATGATTGTCCCCTTCCTCACCCTCTTCCAATGTCTAATCACCACTCCCCCATCAGTATTACCTCTTGAATATCTCAAGTATATTTACTTGAGTAAAGTAGTTACATAAAACTATTTCTTTCTCAATACTGTCATTTCTAAGTCTGAGCCACCATTAGTTTTCCCCTGGACTTTCAACCCATTTATATGAATCTATTCTCATAGTGTGAAAAAAGTAGTCTTGGATAATACACATCTGATCGGGCCCCTTCTGCCTGAAACTCATCAATGGCAAAACAAAACAAAACACCTCATCAGTGGCTTCTTGTAAAGTTCACAGTCTACCATAGCCTGTGAACCTTACATGATCTAGTTTCTCCAGCTTCTCTAGCCCAAAGTTCTTTGTATGCTTTTTCTTCTTTCTCAGGTATGCTTTTTCTTTCTACCACAGGGTCTTCGCACATGCTCTTTCTTCATAGTCCAGCTGACCATTTATTGACCTTTAGTTCTTAGTTTAAAAACTACTTTTTCTGATATACACTCTCCCTGCCCAATCCCCTCATACCTGTGTCCTCTTTGTTATAGTCTCTCATAGCTTTCTCTACACTTGATCATTATACTTATTTTGTATTTGTTTGTTTATTATATACCTTCCCTTCTAGACTGTTTCATGAGGGAAAGGCCCATGTTTGGTAATGCTAGTTCCAGCAAAATATCTGGTGTGTGGTGCCCAAAGTATCTGAATCAGTGAGTGATTGAATGAACAAACAAACTAATGAACAAAGAGTGATGACTTTTCATGTGTTAAAGTAGGATGAGATTATAAAGTTGCCAGATTTTTGTGAATAAGCTGTTCCTTATTCTTGTGTGTTTAGATTATGCTTGTGCTCTTCAGAGGGACATTTTGCTTCAGGGACGTCTATATCTTTCAGAAAACTGGCTCTGTTTCTATAGCAACATCTTCAGATGGGAAACTACAGTAAGATGTATTTGGATTTGATTTGTTGATACAAATAATTGCATAGGTAGAAATATATGCAGTCTTCCTAAAAATAATATACTTTAGATTCCAAAGTAAATAAATATATATTTATATTTGTATATTGTACTTGTATTGCATGTAATAGATATATATATACAATTTATATACTGTTGAATTATGTAATCTATTTTCTTAGTACATTGAGCTCCATTTGTACATATTTAATACAGTTTGAGAAAGAGATTTCAGGTTGAAAAAAGCTTGAACATACATCCATTTGACTGCCAAAATCATGTCTTATGTGACAGACTGTCTGGATTTTGTTTGTGTGTGTATGTGTTAATATGGAACATGAACACCCACATGTCTTTTCACACTCTATCCTAAACTTAGAGATAAGAGCTGTGGAGGAAATTATTGACGGGGGAGAATGTCTGACTGCTTACCCTGTTTATTTCAGAGAATGAAAGCATGTACTTATTATTATTAACTCCTTCATGTTTTTCAGTGGAATATTCTGGATTAGGTTGATGTAATACTTGGTATTTTGTGCTGTACATGTTTCTGAAAAATCCATATAATAATTTTTCATTCTTTTGTGTGTTTAGATTTGTATTGCATTAAAGAACATAACCTTCATGACTAAGGAGAAAACTGCTCGACTCATCCCAAATGCTATCCAGATTGTTACAGAGGGTGAAAAGGTGAAAAGCTTTTCTGCCTTTGCTTTATTATATAATGTGGAGAAAATCTGCTTCATACTGATACATCAGTGTTAGTAATTTTTCTTGGAGTTAGGAATTTGTAGTAGAAATACATTGTATTTAATACTAAATTTAATACTAAATTAGTTGTTGTGCTGTGTAGTATTACTGAGCCACCCAGGTGCCCCTTTAACACTGTTTTAAGTTATGTATAGATATTTTCTTATTTAATTTTCACAAAAATTTGTTACTATATCATATTCTCATTTTTCTCAGATGAGGAAATTAAGCAAAAGAAAAAGAACCCAAGGGGCACCTGGGTGGTTCAGTGGGTTAAAGCCTCTGCCGTCAGCTCAGGTCATGATCCCAGGGTCCTGGGATCAAGCCCTGCATCGGGCTCTCTGCTCAGCAGGGAGCCTGCTTCCTCCTCTCTCTCTGCCTGCCTCTCTGCCTACTTGTGCTCTCTGTCTGTCAAATAAATAAATAAATAAATCTTAAAAAAAAAAAAAAAGAAAAAGAACCCAAAGTCATAGGACTAAGTGGTAGATTATATACAAGAGTGGACAGAATTGATAAATTATTTAGTTTAAGAAGTGGGACCTATAGTTTTATCTTTTCTTGTTCAGATACCAATCTTTTAAATTCTTGCATTTTAGTAAGAAAGTTACCTTTTTATGAATGTTAGCAGTTTATTGACCTAATATTTGTAAATGGTCTATTTGGGCAGGTAAAATTATGTAATGCAGTGATGCAAATGGAAATTTTTTTTCATTTTGTTTCCTTTTATTTTTTATTTTTTTATTTATTATTATTATTATTATTTTAGATTATTTATTTATTTATTTGACAGGCAGAAATTACAAGTAGGCAGAGAGAGAGAGGAGGAAGCAGGCTCCCTGCCGAGCAGAGAGCCCGACGCGGGGCTCAATCCCAGGACCCTGGGATCATGACCTGAGCCGAAGGCAGAGGCTTTAACCCACTGAGCCACCCAGGCGCCCCCCTTTTATTTTTTTAATTGTATAATGTCCCTCAAGTTATGGCAGTGTACCTTGTGCCACTGAATTTTCAAAATGTACCTTTTTTTTTTTTTTTTTTACTGTGCTTCAAATAAATAGAAAAAATAGTTCTAAAAAAAAGAAGTAGGAACCAAATGGACTAGGAGATTTTTCTTATCTATATATCTGAAAAAAATGATATAAGATTATGATAATGCAAGAAAGCAAAACAGTTTGGTCTAAGGAAAGGAAATAGAGGATAAGTAGTTATCATTAAGTAGTTATCATTAGGCCATATATTATGTATATAATTCTATTTGGAAAATCTCCTCGATATAGTCTTGTTATGAAAAGTTTTGCTTCATGGAGAGTGTTACATAGCAACATTTCAATTTATTAACTGGAAAATAGCACTTTAAAAATTTTCTATAAAAAGTATAAATGCCCAAAATATTATTTGACTTTTTTTTTTTTTTTTTTTTTTTTTAGCAAATCAAACATATAACTGAGCTTTCTCATCCTTAAAAATAACTACTCAATCATGAAAAGTCACTAACTATGGGGTCGGAAGGATGAAACACTGAGAGACTGTATTTAGTGCTGTCACTTGTCAGATTTTCTCATAAAAGCCTATTTTAAAACGTGACTTTGCAAAATCAGTTAAATGCAGAGGAAGAGATGGGGCTAAAAGCAAACATAGAATTATAGATTGAAACATGCTATTTTTTTTCTATAGCATTCAAAGCAAAGTTAAGTTTTAACATGGGTGTTTTACATCTATAATTAGTAGAAATTAAGCATTTCTGGATTTTTTTTAGAAGACTATGAAAGATATGATTTGAAATTAAGATCCTTAAAATAAATTGATCTCTGAAATCCACTTGAATTTTTGAAAGATTTATTCATTTATTTATTTTTAGAGAGAGAGGAAGTGTGTGCATGAGTAGGGGGGGAGGGGGAGGGGCAGAGAGAGAATCTTCAAGCAGACGCCCTGTGGAGAATGGAGCCCATGACTCATAAGATCTTAATCTGAGCCAAAACCAAGAGTCACTCATTTAACTGACTGAAACACTTAGGGGGCCCCACTTGCATTTTTTTTTAAGGCTTTATGTATACTTGGCTCATATGGGCACCAAATCATGCCTCTTTGAAAAGTTCAGAATAAATAAAGTTTTAATCTTTTTCATAAGTTTTAAAGATTATTGTAATAAACTACGTGTAGATAAATATTTACCTATTTCAAGCTCCTTTTCTGAGTAAATATTGATAAAATTGTATTTCCTGTAAGATAAAGTTTTTAAACATTTTATTTCATTAGAGAGAGAGCATGTGCCTGTATGGGGGTGCAGAGGGAGAAGGAGAAACTCTAAGCAGACTCCATGCTGAGCACGGAGCCCAATGTGCGGTTTTATCTCAGGACCCTGAGATCAGACTCAACAGGCTGAGCCACCCACATGCCCCTGTAAGATAGTTTGTAAAGATACCTTGTTCAACCTCTAATTACCTATTTTTATTATATTGTAGCAAAGAGTGAAACAAAAATAATATATGAAATAGGGTTGGTGTCCCTTTAGTTTGCTTTAATCATAGCAGGTGCCAACAGATCTTCATGACAGATCCTGTCACCCACCCCCACTTGTTTTTAATGACACTGAAATTATCTCACCATTTTTCTTTGCAGTTTTTCTTTACATCTTTTGGTGCCAGAGATAGAAGTTACCTCAGTATCTTTAGGTTGTGGCAGAATGTACTATTAGACAAGGTAAGTGTTCATACCAGAGGCAGGTGCTTCTTATAATAGCAGCCTCCCAATGTGTACCTCCACAGTGTTTGCAAGTTGAATTTTTCTGGAGTTAATTTGACTAGACTATACAAATTCCACGATGAACCACGAAGCAAAACAGAATCCATAGTTATGTTAAGATGTTAATTTTACAGTAAGTCTCCCTTTTATTTGCAGGGAATATTGTCCAAGGCCCATAGTGGATGCCTGAAATTGCACATAGTACTGAACTCAATACATATGCTATGTTTTTCCTATACATCCATACCTATGATAAAATTTCACTTATAAATGAGGCACAGTAATAGATTCATAAAAATAACTAATAATAAAATAGAATAATTATAACAATATACCATAATAAAACTTATGTGAATGTGGTATCTCTCTCGCTCTCAAGATATCTTATTGTACTGTACTTATCTTCTTGTGATGATATGAGATAATGAAATGACTGCATGATGCAATGAGGTAAGGTATATGACAGGCATTGTGATGTATTGTTAGGTACTACTGACATTCTGATGGTGTGTCAGAAGGAGGACAATCTGCTTCCTGACTGTGGTTGACTGTGGGAACTGAAAGGGGGGGAAGTGAACCTGTGGATAAGGGGGGGGACTACTGAAATCCCCAGGGTAACCATCAAGAAAATAACTAAAAATATGGTAAAAGAAACATCAAGGGAATTAAAACTGGTACACTAGAACTATCTGTTTAACTGGTATGAAGGCAGTAATGGAGGAAGAGAGGGACAAAAAGACACAAGATATATAGAAAATATAAAAATGGCAGACATTATATTTAAATCATTAAACATAGATTAAGCACTTAAATCAGAAGGCAGAAGTAGGCAGAAAGAATGAAAAAAAAAAAAAAAGACATGCTCTGACTCTATGCTGTCTGTTTGAAACATGTTAAAGATACAAACAGATGGAAAAAAAGACACTATTACAAATAGTATCCAAAAAATAGCTGAAGTGACTGCAGTAGAATCAGACAAAATAGACTTTGAGATAAAATAAAGATAAGAAATGATATTTTATCATAATAAAAGGGTCAATCCATCTGGAATGTATAACAATTATAAACTTACATCTGATAACAGAACCTGTGTGTGTGTGTGTGTGTGTGTGTGTGTACGTATACTCCTAATAACAGAACCCTAAAATACATCAAACAGAACTAGAATGAAGGGGGAAATAGATAATTTTATTAATACCTAATAATAATTGGAGATTTCAATACCCCACTTTTAATGATGGGTAGAATAACCACAGAGATCAACAAGGAGATAGAAAATTTGAACAAAACTATAAACTAACTAGAACTAAAAAACATCTATGAGACTCTCAAAGGAGAATATACATCTTTCTCAAGTACACATGGAACACTCTCCTGATAGACCGTATGCTAGGTCATAGAAGCAAACTTAATAAATGCAAGAGGATTGAAATAATATAATGGACTGTACAGTGAATGAAATTAAAAGTCAATAACAGAAATTTGGCAATTCATAAAAAGTGGATATTAAACAAAACATTCCTAAATAACCAATGAGTAAAAGAAGAAATCACAAGAGAAATTAAAACATACTTCAAGTTAAATGAAAACAAAAACATAACATACCAGAACTCATTGGGTACAGTTAAAGCAATGAATAGAGGAGATTTTATAACTATAAATATCCATATTAAAAAAAGGATTGATCTCAGGGTGCCTGGGTGGCTCAGTTGTTAAGCATCTGCCTTCGGCTCAGGTCATGATCCCAGGGCCCTGGGATCAAGCCCCACATTGGGCTTCCTGCTCATCAGGAAGCCTGCTGCTCTCCCACTCCCCCTCCTTGTGTTCTCTCTCTTGCTGTGTCTCTCTGTCAAATTAAAAAAAAAAAAAATCAATAACCTAACTTTCCACCTTAAGTATTAGGGCAAAGAAAACAAACTAAAGACAAACAGAAGCAAGGAAATGCTAAAGACTAGAACCGAATGAATGAAATAGAGAATAGAAAAACAGACAGTCAACAGAATGAAAAGTTCTTTCTTTGAAAAGATCAGTGAAGTTTAACTAGACTGACCAAGAAAAAAGATTAAAATTATTACATTCAGAAGTGAAACTGATAACATTACTATTGACCTTACAAAATGAAAAGGGTTCATACTATGGACATTTTATGCCAACAAATTAGTTAACCTAAGTGAAATGGACAGTTGTGACTAGAAAGTCATAAATCATTGCAACTGACTCAAGTAAGAATAA
The DNA here is from genome assembly GCF_964662115.1 of Mustela nivalis. Classification (NCBI taxonomy): domain Eukaryota; kingdom Metazoa; phylum Chordata; class Mammalia; order Carnivora; family Mustelidae; genus Mustela; species Mustela nivalis. The sequence continues at coordinate 21,668 of NW_028134494.1, read as the reverse complement.
AAAATCTGAATAAGCCTATAACAAGGAAAGAGATTGAATTAGCAATAAAAAAAATCTACCCACAAAGAAAAGCTCAGGCCCAGATGGCTTCAATGGTAAATTCTGCCAAATGTTTACAGTAGAATTAACATCAATCCTTCATAAAGTATTTCAAAAAATAGAGGAGGAGAGAATACTTCACAACTCAGTCCAAGAGGCCATTATTACCTTCATAACCAAGTCCAGACAAAGAACTTCACAAGAAACTTATAGGGCAATATTTATGTTCACTGTGTCTATGTTCATTTTGTCTATGAATATAGACATAAAAATGCTCAACAAAACCTAAGTAATTTAGTGAAGCAAATCCAGCAACATATAAAAACAATTTTAAAACAGTTAAATGCCATGACTAGATAGGATTTATACAAGGTTGATTGAACATATGAAAATCATTCAGTGGGGGCACCTGGGTGGCTCAGTGGGGCCCTCTGCCTTCGCCTCTGGGTCATGATCTCAGGGTCCTGGGATCCAGCCCTGCATCGGGCTCTCTGCTCAGCAGGGAGCCTGTCCCCTCCTCTCTCTGCCTGCCTTTCTGCCTACTTGTGATCTCTCTGTCAAATAAATAGATACAATCTTTTTTTAAAAAAAATCATTCAATGTAATACACTATATTAGTAGAATAAAGGACAAAACCCACATGATCATCACAGTAAAAAAAAAAAAAAGTGACAATATCCAACATAAAGAAAAACAAAACCAAAACCAAAGTAGGAATAGCAGGGAATTTCTTTGACTTGATAAAGCTTACAGCTAACATACTTAATGGTAAGAGACTAATGCTTCCCCACCTTAGGTCGGGAACAAGACAAGAGTGTCCTTTCTTGCCATTTCTATTCAACATTGTATTGAAGGTTCTGACTTCATTAGGGAAGGGAAAATAGGCAAGAAAAAGAAGTAAAAGTCATTCAGATTAAAAATGAAGAAATAAAACTATATTCACTGGCAGATGATATGGTTTTGTATTTGTAAAATTCTAAGGAAATCATTAGAAACCCATTAGAACTTACAAGTTCAGGAAGTTGCAGAATATATGATCAAAATACAAAAATCAATTATATTTTATACACTGACAGTGAACAGTCCCAAAATTAAAAAAAATGATTCACTTATAATAATATAAAAAAGAATAAAATACTTGGGAATAAATTTAACAAAAGAACTTTAAGATGAACACGGGAAGTTAAAATAGTTAAAAGAAACTAAAGAGGACAAGTGAAAAAAATCTCATGCTCATGGGTCAGAAGACTTGATATGGTTAAGATGGCAATATTCCCCATTTACCAGGTTGATCTGCAGATTCACTGCAAACCCTATCAAAATCCCAACTGGCATTTATTTATTTATTTATTTAGTCTTTTAAAAAATTTTTTTAATTGAAAAGCAGATCGTAAAATTCATATGAAATGCAAGGTACCCAGAATAGTCAAAACAGTCTTGAAAAAGAGCAAAATTGAATTAATTAGTCTGTTACGGCTGCCATAACAAAATACTACAGACCTGGCAGCTTAAACAACATAAATCTATTTTCTAATGCTTCTGGAAGCTGGAAGTCCCAGATCGTGGAATAGACAAGGTGAATTTCTGGTGAGACCCATCTCATTGGCTTGCAGCCTTCTCATTGTGTCCTCACATGGCTTTCCCTCTATTCATGCACATTCTTGGTGGCTCTTCCTCTTACATGAATACCAGTCCTATTAGGGTAGGGCACCCTCACAACTCTTAGTTGGGGCTGCAATAACAAAATGTTATAGATAGGGTGACTGAAATGACAGAAATTTATTTCCTCATATTTCTAGAGACTGGAAGTCTGAGATTGGGGTGACAGCTTTGGTGGGGTTCTGGTGAGAACACTTCTTGGCCTTCTCATTGTGTTCTGACACAGCCGGGAAGGAAAGAGAGAGCCAGAGCCAGAGCCAGAGCCAGAGCCAGAGCAAGCTAACTCTCTGGTGTCTTCCTATAAGGGCACTAATCGCATCATGAGAGTCCCACCCTCATTTACCTCATCTAAACCTAATTATCTCCCAGAAGCCCTACTCCAAATGTTGGGAGTTTGGGTTTCAACATGAATTTTGAGGGGAAACAATTCAGTCCATAGCAACCTCATTAACCTTAATTTTCTCCTTAAGGTCCCTACCTCCAAATTAGTCACGTTGGGGGTTTAGGGCATTACATACCAATTTTTTTTTTTTTAAAGATTTTATTTATTTATTTGACAGAGAGAGATCACAAGTAGGCAGAGAGGCAGGCAGAGAGAGAGAGAGGAGGAAGCAGACTCCCTGCCAAGCAGAGAGCCTGATGTGGGACTCGATCCCAGGACCCTGAGATCATGACCTGAGCTGAAGGCAGCGGCTTAACCCACTGAGCCACCCAGGTGCCCATTACATACCAATTTTAGGGGAATGCAATTCAGTCCGTACCATTGGAGGACTTGCACTTTTTGTTTTGATGTTTACTACAAAGCTGCAATAATGAAGGCAGTAGGTTTACTGATGTAGGTCTAAACATACACGTTAATGGAATAGAATTGAGAGTCCAGAAATATAATCTTACACTTATCAGCCCTAATTTGATTTTTGACAAGGGTGCCAAAACAGTGACACAGGAAAAGAAGTCTTTTCATCAAATGGTACTGGAATAACTAAATGATCCATACAAAAGAATGAGTTTTGATTCCTACTTCAGGCCATATACAAATATTAAATCAAAATGGATCATAGACCCAAAGGTATGATCTTAAAGTATAAAACTTTCAGAAGAAACTGTAGCTATAAATCTTAATGACTTTTGGATTAGACAGTAGTTTCTTAGATATGACACCAAAAGCTCAAGTGACAAAAGAAAAAAGTAGATAAATTGGATTTTATCAAAATTAAAAACTTTTATGCATGAAGGTGTCCATCAAGAAAGTGAAAAGACAACACATTAGATTGGGAGAAAGTATTTGCAAGTTATATATCTGATCAGGCATTTATATCCAGAACATATCAAGAACTCTAACAACTCAACAAGAAAAAGACAAATAGCCTATTAAGAAAATGCACAAAGGATTCGAAAAGTCATTCTGCCAAGGAGGGTATACAAATGGCCAATAAGTGCAGGCAAAGGTGTGCAATGTCTTCAGCTACTGGGGGAACATAAAACCACAATGAGATACTACTTCACAACCCCTGGGATGGCTGAAATAGACATTAACAAATGTTGAGGATATGGAGTAATGAAATCTCTCACACATTCTGGTGGGGTTGTTAAATTATGAAAACTTTGAAGAATAGTTTGGGAGTTTCTCAAAATGTTAAACATAGTTACTGCATGATCCCGCAATTCCACTCCTAGGTTTTTATGCAAGAGAATTGGAAGTGTGTGCTCACACAGATACTTGCACTTGAAGGTTCTTAGCATTACTCATAAAGCCCCAAAGTGGAAACATCCTAAATGTTCATCAACTGATGAATGGTGAGAAAAATGTATATTCACACAATAGAATATTATTCATCAATAAAAAGGAGTGAAGTACCAATACATATTACAACATAGCTGAACCTTGAAGCATTATCATATGTGAAAAAAACCCATCCCCAAAAAACATATACTGTATGATTCTGCTTTTATGAAATGTCCAGAGTAGGCAAATTCACAGAAGTAGAAAGTAAATTTGTTTCCAGGAGGAGGGAGGAATGAAAAGTTGACTGCTAATGGATTTGGGTGACTTTGGGCAGATGAAATGTTCTAAAAGTTGTGATAGTTGTACAGCTCAGGATATGTGAAAAATTCTGAATTATATACTTAAAGTGAGTTTTGTTCTATGTTATTTATAGTTCAATAAATCTATTTTTTTTTAAATGGCTTGGAGGGTGGAGTAGAGATTTCCAGCTGATAAGAAAGTTTCCTTTGCTGCTGAAGCTCAAACACCACATGCCAGAACTCTATCTTCTCTCTTCCCGACTCTCCAGCTAAGTCCCTCACTGGAGTGGACAAATTGTGGCCTTCTTGGCTCTTAGGGTTGAATGTTTTTCCAACTTTGGGCCAGCTGCTGTGGTCAGGGACTTCCAAACAGTGCCCCACTGGGATGCTTTCACTTCCCGGAGTGCTGGGGGTAGGAAGTGGCCTGGAAGTCCCCAAATGGAGGGTGAGGGTGGGAGTGGGGGAGTTTCCCAAGCCCAGCCCCTCCTCCCTCCTCAAGGGACTAGAAAGGCTGGCAGCAAAGCACCATGTCCAAGCTTGTCCCACTCTCCTGAGTCTTTCTTGGCATTTGGGCATTCTGCCTCCTTGGAACCCCATGGCCATGGTCCCGGACAGGGTGATGCGGGCCTCAAAGTGAGGAGTCTGGTGGCCTGAAGCAGCCACTGGCAAGAGTATGAAGTGGCTGCATTAAGGCTTGCTGCCCTACAGCTCTGTGTTGCCCTTTCCAGGTTGTGCTGCAGGAAGCTTCTTTCTGGGCTTAGGCCCGCCATATTCGGATGCATTGCTACAGTTACAGTGGGCTGCTCTTAATGGCATAGGGTGAAAACTCCAGTGTTGCCCTAGAGACCTGGCTAGTGCTACTCTCCAGGGCCAAGGTTTTTGAGTGGTCTGGAAATACCCCAGGTGCATTTCCCTCATTCCAATAAGGAGCCAAAGACTGCTACTGCATTTGGTTATGCACCTGATCTGAGTGTCCCTCCCCAAATCCAGTTTGTGCTTATCACAGATGAGAAAGTTGTGATACATCCTTATGAAAACAACTCCAGGAAAGTGATAAAGTTCAGGTTTACAGATGAGCCAAGGAAGAAACTGAGATCTGAATTTTAATGAAAAAATGGAAAAAGTTCTTTGGTTTTTAAAAAAGATTTTATTTATTTATTTGAGAGAGAGAGAGAGAGAGTGAGCATGAGAGAGAGCATGAAAGGGGGGGGGGCAGAGGGAGAAACAGCCTTCCTTGCTGAACAGGGAGCCCAATATGGGTCTGGATGTAGGACTGGATCCCAGGACCCTGGGACCATGATTAGAGCAAAGGCAGGTGCTTAACCTACTGAGACACCCAGGTGCCCCATCCTTTGTTTTTTAAAATGATAAAGCCACATTGGTTAGATTTCTTGATCTTTTGTAATACTATTAAAAAAAACCCCACAAAATCCATAAAATGCACAGCATAACTACAGAGTTCTATAAAACAACACAAGTCTTTTGAATAATGTCATATTTATTAAAAATATTTTAAGAGACTTTAAGTTCAGAATATTATATCATATTTACTTGTAATTAGGAATCTGAGAGTAATAGTAAATATGTCTACTTAGCTTACTTTTTATATGAGAAGGCCTTAAAGCACATTAATCTAGAAAAAAGATGAAGGTAAATATAACAAAATGATTTTAAAATCACATGTGTCTCTCTGTGTGTGTTTTGTATGTGTTTTATTGATTTCTCAAATAAAACAAATCCACATAAAGGGAAAAAAAAAATGGAGACAAGTATGGTTCCTTGAGAAAGAATGCTTTTAAAAGTACATTTTTCCCCCCAAGGTGCCTGGGTGGCTCAGTTGGTTAAGTGTCTGCCTTTGGCTCACGTCATGGTCCCCAGGTCCTGGGAACAAAACCTGAGTGGGGTTCTCTGCTCAGCAGGAGTCTGCTTTTCACTCTCCCTCTGCCCTTCCCCCTCATGTCCTTTCTCTCTCAAATGAATAAATGAAATATTTTTTTAAATTTATTTTTTATTTATTTTCAGTACAACAGTATTCATTATTTTTTTTTAAAGATTTTTTATTTATTTGACAGAGAGATCGCAAGCAGGCAGAGAGGCAGACAGAGAGAGAGGGGTAAGCAGGCTCCCCGCTGAGCACAGAGCCCGATGCGGGACTCAGTCCCAGGACCCTGAGATCATGACCTGAGCTGAAGGCAGCAGCTTAACCCACTGAGCCACCCAGGCGCCCACAGTATACATTATTTTTGCACCATTCCCAATGCTCCATGCAATCCGTGCCCTCTATAATACCCACCACCTGGTACCCCGACCTCCTACCCCCCGCCCCTTCAAAACCCTCAGATTGGTTTTCAGAGTCCATAGTCTCTCATGGTTCACCTCCTCTTCCAATTTCCCCCAACTCCCTTCTCCTTTCTAACTCCCCATGTCCTCCATGCTATTTGTTATGCTCCACAAATAAGTGAAACCATATAATTGACTCTCTCTGCTTGACTTATTTCACTCAGCATAATAAAATCTTTTTAAAAAAAAATAAAAGTACATTTTTTTCATTCATGGTTTCCTCTGATGTATTGCTTCAGAAAGAACAGTTTATTTCAGATATTTGACTTAGTTTAACATAAATCCTCAATGTTGCAACATGTGTTTAAACTGTCACTATGCTTATTTGTGCAGTAATATAATGCAAGTCAGTTTAGTTCACAGCACGTTGAGTATCTGGGATTTGTGCAGCCAAAAGACAGTGGCAGCTCCATTCTTCCATACAAATAATGGATAGTTTCTGTCTTTTGTAAATAACTGTGCAACCATGGTTTAAGGTAATACTCTAGGCCCCTCCCCCCCCAGCTATTTTGTTTAGTTTAAAGCTCTTACCCCGTCCATGCTCTACATCAGAGCCCAACAGTCTTGCCACCTGTTTTTCTATGGCCCACAAAGAGGGATATGGCTTTACATTTTTATTTTATTTTATTTATTATTTATTTTCTTTTTAGGGGAGTGAGGGGCAGAGGGAGAAGGAAAGAAAGAACCTTAAGCAGGCTCCATGCCCAGCACGAGGCTGAATGTGGGGCTTGATCTCAAGATCCTGAGATCATGACCTGGGCCGAAATCAAGAGTTGCATACTTAATGGACTGACCATCCAGGGCCCCTAGCTTTACGTTTTTAAACAAATAAAAAAAGGAATAATATTTCATGACAGAAGGATATTTCACGACAACTCAAATTTCACTGTTTATTAATAAAATGTTACTGAAACATAGCCATGCCCATTTGTTTATGTATTACTTGGCTGCTTTCACACTGCAGTGGCAGAGCTGAGTAGTTGCAGCAGAGATGGAATGGTCCACAAGGCCCAAACTATTTGCTATACAGCCTTTCACAGAAAGTTTTTGACCTCAGAACAATATTACAGCCAAATTTATCTTTCTAAAAAATGCGTACCTACTAATATTAGCTTCCTGCTTAATACCCATTTCTCTTGGAATAAAAATGTACAATTTTTTATAGGGATCCCATGATCTGACAGTAGCCCACCACTCCGGCTTCATCGCAGTACATCTTCCTTGTTCTTAAGTGTTCTGCCTTTTTGTTTTGCTTCGTTTGTTTTTTTCCCTTCACGAGATCTTCAGACTCCGTCTTTGTGCCTGCCTCTTTCCCACCCCTCAGTCTGAAGCGAAACTCATTAATAAAACTAAGTCTAAGTCAGGTCGATTCCTTCACCTTCCTATAACACCTTGTGCTTTTCCTTTGTAACATTCATTACCCTTCTAATTTTTTGTTCTATTTCTGTTCTTTTCATTTGAGTATAAACATCTTGAAGGTAAGGACTATGTCTGTCTTGCTCATCGTTTTATGTCCAGGGACGAATGCAGTGTTTACTGTAGAGCTGGTTTGGCGTACATCTTGATGTACTCACTGTCTTCTGGCACTCTGGCCATAGTGCCCTTTATTCTCAAAAGAGGACAGTAAGTTAAAGGGTTGTATTATAAATAGATGACGCTCAATAAATACTTTTTTGTCGCTCTCGCCAGCAAGAACGACCAGGAGACAGGGAGTGACAAGCTTTCGGATCTTTATTGTTCTCCCCTTACCGGGATGTTTACCCCTATTTATATCCCCTCTCCTCCAATCAGCAGGCTCTACACGTGAAAGGGAGCATGATCAACACTTAGCATGATAAAAGGCATGCAGTGTCGGGGGCTTCCTGTTCTGGGCATAGCCAATCATTTTTCAGGTGGTGCACAAGTCCTCTGTTTAGCTGCAGGCGAAAGCGCCTTGTTGTCTGCTAAGTACATAGCTGCCCCCGACACTTTTTGACTCAATTTAGTAAAACCTCAATGATTTAGACTCCTGATAATCATTACATTTAAGTAACAACACTTCTCTGCTCAAGGGAAAGGCAAATGATGGGAAGATAATACAGGCTTTTAATTACAGAAAGAGCATTCAAGGTATGCCCTAAGTTCAATGTTCATTTGACTCAATTTCTTAAATCCCTATGTTCCGTGAGAACAAGTGATTAGACAAACTAAAGAATCCTCAATTGCCAAAAGAGTGCTATTTTCTGTGTACTTGAATTATTACAAAAGCAAGTTGTAGGGGCACTAGGGTGTCTCTGTTAAGTGTCTGCCTTCCGCTCAGGTCATGATCCTGGGGTCCTGGATCCAAGGATCCAAGGCTCCTTGCAAGGAGGGAGCCTGTGTCTCCCTCTGCCTGTCCCTCCCACGGCTTGTGGTTGCGCTCTCTCTGACAAATAAATAAAATCCTTTAAAAAAAAAAAAGAAAAAGCAAGATGTATATATAAGGTTATTACTTTTAACAGGCTTAAAATTTTTGTTAAAAGCTCAAATCTTAATTTTGATCCTTTCATGTTCCTAGTGATATAATATTATTGGATTTAGGATTATTGATACAATACAGGCAGGATGAAAATGTTCTTTCAGTGAGATAATAATGGTCTCTCCTGCCAGTACATAGGGGCTTCTATGAAACTAGCTCTTGATGCAAATTTAAGAGTACATTTGAGAGTGATTATTATTATTTTTTCCTTGAGAGAGAGAGAGAGAGAGAGTAAGTGCTAGTGGGCAGAGGGGCAGAGGGAGAGGGAGAGAGAGAACACCATATAGCCTCCATATTCAGAATGGAGTGTGAAGTGGGACTCAATCTCATGACTTTGAGATCAAGACCTGAGTCAAAATCAAGAGTTGGACCTTGAATAAGCCACCCAGGTGCCCTGAGAGAGTGATGAAAGAGTGATTATTTAAATCCAGGGCCTCTAACAGCAGAAACCTATACACGTTTAAAATTCTAAATGAGACAGAATGGCTTTCAGACTTACTCCCTAAGGGCAGAAGGAGGTATATGTGGCAGAATTAGGGACGAGGTGATAAGAGGTGCTCTTCAGATGTATAGAGACCCCACCTCCAAATTATGGTATCTGTCATTCTAGCTTCTATTTTGGGAATTGCTAATAGGAGAATGACAATAGGGTGTTCTGTTCTTCAGGGGTGTTGGGGGGAAAATGGGTTTAAAACAGTTGATTGATTGTGTTAGTATATATAAAGAAGGAATATGTCAGTCTGAAGGGGGTTTGGCTGGACTTAGGCCAAGAACTTAGGACTTAGGACAGAAAAATAGAGTCACAGAGGCAGACTGTGATCACTAGACAATGTACAGAGATGAATCATCAGGCCACACCAACATCACAATTGGTCCTTGAAAACTGTCCACCTTTGCTCTGATTCCATGCTTATCATGCAAGTTTCTGATTACTAATACCTGGCGCCAAGGTGTTGAGGCACCCAGTGTGGCAGAAGGAAAGACTTCGGATGATTAGAAAGGCCTGCTCCCCTATTGTCCGTGAGTGTATTCGCCACTGAGTGAGTATATGCCGTCTGGGAGTGTGGCTTGTTAACGTCAGCCGCTCTGAGCGCAGCTTCAGGGTGCAGACAGTGCTGAGGCCCTTCTCCAAAAGGTGGTCAGTTGATGAAGTTAATGTCAAATTCTGAGACCTTTTGGAGGAGTGTCATCCATCCTTCTGTAGACTCCTCAGCCTTATCAAATCCCCTTGCTTTTTCTTGGGCTTCTCCCCAGTGATCACTTCTTTTGGAATTACTTGGAAATCTGGAAGTTTTCTAGTAGTGCAACATTCAAACCTAACTGGAAAAAATAAATGTAAAATTGCTAACTATTTTAGTCACATTTTCTATAAAATAGCCTGGTAAGGGGGAAGTATGTGTATTCTTATGTTGTTCCCTCTTGTTTACCTTTTTGATTAGTAGAGCTCCTCCACCTCTTTTCCCTTGGTCAGTGAAGTGTATGTGTCCTTCTACCTGGTCCCCCAAGCCGGAAACCTGGAGGTATCCTTGTTTCTTACCTCTTCTTTTCCAGCCATGTCATGTTTTTCATGAAGCCCCTCATAATTTCTAGCTTGAACCATTACAGTAGTCTTCTAATGATCTCTTTTTAACACTGTAATCTGTCCTTTAGATTGTTACTACAGTGATGATAGTTTTAAAAGTGTGTCTCTCAAAAAACACAGTGTTGAACTTTATTTACTTTTCTATGTGAAATTAGTAGGTGGCTTATTATATTTTAACAGTGTAAACCCCATATTCTTTTTTTTTTTTAAGATTTTATTTATTTATTGGACAGAGATCACAAGTGAGGGGGTTGGAAGCAGGCTCCCTGCTGAGCAGAGAGCACGATGCGGGACTCGATCCCAGGACCCTGGACGCATTACCTGAGCCGAAGGCAGAGGCTTTAACCCACTGAGCCACCCAGGTGCCCCATAAACCCCATATTCTTTAGCATTGTTTGCAAGGCTCCTCATGCCCTGGCTCCTTCCCCCTTCCCCACTGACTCTTTCCCCCTTTCCCTTCTTTCCCTACCACCAGTGCTAGCCTGGTTTTCCAGGCTGTTTCACTCCCTGGCACCCTTGTACTTGCCATGTATGTGCTCCTTGTACTTGCTCTGTCAGCAGCATTCCACACTGCTATATGCTTCCTCCATTTTGAGCACCTTCTTCCCTTGATTTACATGACATCATTCCTTCTGGACTTTGCTCATACCTCCCTGGTATTTCCCTCATTCTTTCTTGCTGGTGACTCCTCTTCTACTCAGCCTTTGTGCACCAGGCTTTCTTTCTTGCGGCTTAGTGGGGGAAAGGTCAGGTCCTGTTTTCCCCCTTAAGCCTCCTAAATTTACTGTATATTCATGGTTTACTCTAGGGATTTTTATATTTAGCAAAGGTATATAAAATCATTTCCAGTATAGCTAATCTATATTTTTCTCATAGTAATTTGGTTACCATAGTAGAATAAGGATATCTGTCCACAGTTACAGCCTTTGAGAACTACCATATCAAGTCAAGAGCACTAATTTTTAGACAGTGGACTCTAGCCCCCAGGTGTGCTCTCTACAGTTTGGAGTAGTATTCTCCAGTGTCGCTCTGAATACTCACTCTGCTATTGCATAAAATTATTGGGTTTTAGCAACCCCCCAAAAGGATATCCTTGCAGTTCATTGAGTAACATTTGATGTTGTCTGTATATCTTACTAAATTAAACGGAATAACTAGGTAGAAATTGGGGCAAAGTGTGATTTTTCATTTAGAAGAAAATTTTTCTTCGGAGAAATAAATTGAAATTGGTAGATGAGACTCTCAGTAGTGTTCATTACAGTCCAGGTCCCTGCCAGGAAATTATTCTGAAGAACGTAAAAAATATTTTTAAAGGAAAGAACTATTGAGTAATGAAGATGTAAACTTTTCAGTGATGAATGATGTGCTGAGTGCTTATTGTAATAGCTCAACCTGAATAGCTTGCTCTTCCTGCTATTTCCTGGCATTCCATTTATAATACTCAAGAAGTAATCTTTGAAAGTTGTAAAGGGTTAATGTGCAAGTCTGCTGGAACTGCTACATCAATACTGAAGAAGCGCATATGAAGAAGTAGTAATGACATTGCCAGAGTTGAATAGAACGTGTTAGCATGGAGAAAAAATTTAACCCCTAATATATTTAATCTCTGAAATGAGATTGGAATAATATTGTGATAGGCATCTTACATAATTGAGCACAAGCAGATATTTTCATTGGCATTTTATTGTTTCTAATCTTGCGTGGAACGGAAGAAATTGAGATCTGTCCCTTTAATAAAACTCTGTTTACCTAGCCTCTTCTAGTGGGAGTGGCTTAGAAACCTGTAGAGTGAGGTGTAACTACCACTTCTGCATTCTGACCGCAACCTTGGAAAGAGTGCTGGTACTACAGACCAGGAAGTGACAAAAATGTGCTTTAAACTCAAAAGAACATGTCTTTCATAAGGAGAAGCCTCTCATAACACAAACAAGAAGATTGAAACAGTGATTTCACGTAGTTGTCATTAAGTATTTGGAACTCTGCTGCAGATAAAGACTGCAGAATACTTAGAACACAAAGCTTTCTGGGCCAGAAATTGATCTTCTGACTTGAGTCTTATCTGATTGCTACTTGGTTCATCTTTATTTTGTTAAAGTACTCTCTGTCAGCTGAACCCAGGAGACCCTCCATTGTTTGCAGGTAGGTGGTCTGCCTTTGTTTAAAATTTAGGTTGTTTTTTTTGAAACAACCTTATTCAGAGAATTATTATTATTCAGAAAATTATGAATATCAGTCTGGGTATATGTTTTAATGTTTAAATATTCCACATGACTACAAATAACCACATTTTTTGTGACTTCTGACCAACTTTGTAGAAAAAGTTATTTTTTTAATTTTTAATTTTTTTAAGATTTGTTTGAAAGATTTTATTTATTTGTCAGAGAGAGAGCATAAGCAGGCAGAGTGGCAGGCAGAGGTAGAGAGAGAAGCAGGCTCCCTGCTGGACAAGGAGCCTAATGTGGGACTCAATCCCAGGACCCTGGGATGGATCATGACCTGAGCCGAAGGCAGCAGCTTAACCGATTGAGCCACCCAGGCATCCCTAGAAAAAGTTATTTTTAACAAATTAGCAGATCTGTAAGATGGTGAATTTAGGATGGTAAAAAAAAAAAGATGGTTAACTAAATGAATTCTATTTTGTTTTCCATTAATTTATATATATGTACATACTTTATACCTTTATATAAAATAGTAAGTATATACTTTTATATTTGTATATAAAAATATACTTTATATATAAACTAATAGATTAAAAAAAAGTATATTACCCTATTTACTGTTAACTTCCTGATAGTATTTGATAATATATTTTAAAATTGCATTTTTGTTGTTACTATTTTATGTCTACATTTCATGTCTTTCACTCTTGGAAAGCTGTCTGAATATTTATCATTAGTTTATCTACTTCCTTTAGTCTGTTTGGAATACTTTGATTTTTATTATTCCAGAGAAGTTTTTGTAAAAGGTTAATCTTCCATAAAAGTATATTGAAATTTTCTTGTTTCTCTTTATAAAGTTAACCATCCATATATGACACTAAAAGTATTTCAAAGGTAGTGTCTTTGAACGATTGAGTTATTAATATGAGCTAATTGCTATTCACAAATGGCTTTTCTGGTGTGGAAGTCAGAAAAGAAATGTGTGGGGGTATCTTTAGGATGAAGTGGTTCCTTAACTTTTTCTGCTACTAGTGATCCTTTTTATTTTTTCATTCATGGATACTAATCTTCAAAAGACTTTGCCCACCAAACAAGTGGTGTATACTAAATAAAAAAATGTTAGAACATTATTGTTTGTTAGACACACATTATTTACAATGAGAGTTTCTTATCAGCCTTAGATAACTCTTCTAGGCTAACGTAATTCAGACCCAAAGAGCCCTGACAATTACTTAGCTTGAATAACTTTATTGTAGGTAACTGTTTGGATATTTTTGATTTTTTAAAGTACTGATAATATCTGAATTTTCTTCAGCTGCTTTTGTGGAAACCCAGTAGTCTGGTTATGGCAAATTGAAAACTGGTGGTCTAAAGTGTAGAAATTTTGTTCTTATCTCTTTGAGGTTCCATGAAATATACTGAAGGTCATCTAGTGTAATGTAACAAAGATTCCATAGCCACCAGACAGGGAGAAGAAAGGAGGAAGAAGAAAACTAAGAAGTGGCAATTGTCAAAGGGAATATCAGGGAGGAATTTAAGGCATGTGTATGTTTAGGCCTCATTAAATCTTCGTCTTTATTTGCTGACTTCAAATCTGACTTAATTTTTTTGACTTAAGTTTTTTACTGCAGTTAGGTGAATAAACTGTTAAGTGACTTCTGAACAAGTTTTACTTAGGGCATCTGGATGGCTTAGTCAGTTAGGTGGCCAACTCTTGATTTTGGCTCAGGTCATGATCTCAGGGTCCTGGGATAAGCCTTGCCTGGGGGGGGGGGGTCCATGCTCAGAGGGGAGTCTGCTTGAGGATTCTCTCTTTCCCTTTCCCTATGCCTCTCCCCCTACACACATGAGTGTGTGTGCTTGCTTTCTCTAAAATAAAAATAAATAAACCTAAAGAAAAAAAAAAGCAAGGATTACCTATGTTCTTTCTGTATATATTCTGTATTTGTATTTCCTCATTTTTCCATTTTCCCCATTCATGTCCTTCCTTCAGCTCTGCTGGAGACCCTTCTCCAGTGTGTAGCCTTATCTAATACAAATATTACATGTAAATGCACAGTAATATTTCTTGCATTTAGACTTTTATAATATGTTTAGTACTGAATAAATACTTTAGTACTTAATAAATTATAGCCTGTCATATTTAACTTAAAAAGTCTCCCATGTTTCTTCAACTATATTTAAGTTGTTTGAGAGCAAGGAGCTTAACTTATACATTTTTTTTTATTATTATGTTCAATTAGCCTATACACTACGTCATTAGTTTTAGATGTAGTGTTCAGTGATTCATTAGTTGTGTATAACACCCAGTGCTCATCACCACACGTGCCCTCCTTAATACCTATCACCTGTTTACCCCATCCCCCCCCCTCCCTTCTGTAACCCTCAGTTTGGTTCCCAGAGTCCAGAGTCTCTCATGGTTTCTCGTCTTCTTAGATTTCTTTCCATTCACTTTTCCTTCCTTTCCCCTGTGGTCCTCCATGCTATTCCTTATGTTCCACATATGAGTGAAACCATATGATAATTGTCTTTTTCTGCTTGACTTATTTCACTTAGCATAATCCCCTCCAGTTCCATCCATGTCGATGCAAATGGTAGGAATCCATCGTTTCTGATGGCTGAGTAATATTCCATTGTAGATATGAACCACACCTTCTTTATCCATTCATCTGTTGAAGGACATCTCAGCTCCTTCCAGAGTTTGGCTATTGTGGACATTGCTGCTATGAACATTGGGGTGCATGTGCCCCTCCTTTTTACCACATCTGTATCTTGGGTAAATACCTAGTGGTGCAATTGCTGGGTCATAGGATAGATAGCTCTATTTTTAATGTCTTGAAGAACCTCCATACTGTTCTCCAGAGTGGCTGTACCAGCTTGCATTCCCACCAACAGTGCAAGAGTGTTCCTTTTTCTCCACATCCTCACCAACATTTGTTTTTTCCCATCTTACTAATTTTTGCCATTCTAACTGGTGTAAATAAATCTTTTTAAAAGATTTATTTATTTGAGAGAAAGTCAGGGTTAAGAGAATGAGTGAGGGGAGGGGCAGAGGGAGAAGCAGACTCCCTGTGGAGCAGGGAGCCCAATCTAGAACTCTCTCCCAGGACCCTCGGATCACAACCGGAGCCAAAGCCAGACGCTTAACCAACTGAGCCACCCAGCCACCCTCATTATGGTTTTGATTTGTATTTCCCTGATGGCTAGAGATGTTGAACATTTTTTCATGTGTTAGTTAGCCATTTTTATGTCTTCTTTGGAGAAGTGTCTGTTCATGTCTTCTGCCCATTTCTTGACTGGATTATTTGTGTTTTGGGTGTTGAGTTTGAGAAGTTCTTTATAGATCTTGGATACCAGCCCTTTATCTGTAATGTCACTTGCACAGTATCATCTCCTATTCTGTGGGTTTCCTCTTAGTTCTGTTGACTATTTACTTTGCTGTGGAGAAGCCTTTTATCTTGATGAAGTCTGAAAAGTCCATTTTTGCTTTCTTGTACATTACTTTTGCCCTCCTTAGTCATTTAATGCAGTGATACATGTTTGGTTGGTTCTAAATAAATATTTGTTGGATGAATAAGAGAGAAGAATCTTGCCAACAGTTACCTCAGGTATTATGTTGCCTCCCTCTACCTTGCTTAATCATGTAATTATATTAGACCTAAAATATTTATAAAAATCAGATCATTGGTTATCATACTATTATTGATTTTGTTTTGCTATGTAATGCATGAGTTTTTGGTATTAGATGATTTTAACTCTGATATGATACCTACAAAGAACAAGTTGGATTTTGTTAAAAGTAAATCAGAGAAAATACCCTGAATTCTAGCCTGTTGCCTTTTATATTTTAGGAAAGTATAACTTAAAGTTTACTGATATACCAGGTTATTTTTTTTTTTTTTAAGATTTTATTTATTTATTTGGCAGAGCACAAGCAGGGGGAGCAGCAGGCAGAGAGAGAGGGAGAGGGGAAGGAGAAGCAGGCTACCTGCTGAGCAAAGAGCCCAATGCAGGGCTGGATCCCAGGACCTTGGGATTATGACCTGAGCCAAAGGCAGATGCTCAGCTGAGCTACCCAGGCACCCCTGATATATAAGGTTTTTTAAATGGTTGAAATATTCAGATACATTACGGGTTAAGAGGATGATTCTGAATTGATGATTCGAACTCTCAGTGTTGACCCAGTGGTCACAGCAGAGGGTTGGATTATAGAATTTAAATTTCACATTGGTTATTGTCTGATATTGTGAACAAACCATTCTACGAAAAGACCATTTTAAACATCTTACTTCCCATTTACAGTAGTTATTATGTTACACACTTTAAAATCAGCATTTTATCAACTCCCACTATCCTGTTGGATAAGTTTTGTTGACACATTTTTTTTTTTTTTTTTACAGATACAGAAAACTGACATGTAGAAAGGTCAAATAACTACCAAAGTTACACATTTAGAATCTGCACAACAGATCATTTTGACTTCAGAATTCATGTTTTGAATCACTGTGTTATCTTAGCCTACCTTTTCCAATACTCAGTGTAATTTTTCTGTCCTTTTAGAACTTGACCAGACAGGAATTCTGGCAGCTGCTCCAGCAGAACTATGGCAATGAGCTAGGCTTAAATGCTGAAGAGATGGAAAACTTGTCTCTGTCGATCGAGGATAATGCACAGCCAAGGTAGAGCAAAATGTTTTGAAATTTCACGATTTATTAATCATGAATTCTAGCAGAATTATTTTAGACTTTACTAATTTAGAATTTCTATTAATTCATCCTTGGGTAGAATTTGCCTCTTTGTTCTCTGTAGTGGAATGCAGTGAAAGGCGAGGACAGCGAGTAGTAGTGCTAAATTGCAAAAGCAAATATAGGACATATAAGGAAATGTCAATTTTGTAACTGTGTCATTTAGGATTTACTTAAAGTGTGGTTTTAGTAAAGCTTTTTCTTAAGGATCTGGAGAAGTACCTAATGACATCTCTGATCTTACAGATAACAATAAAATAAATTAGCTGGTAGATATTTTGAGGGATACAAAGATAATATGATGTTTCCTTGAGAAAACCCTAGTGTGGTGTTTGACATGTAGTTGGTACTCAATAAATATTGAGTGCATTAATGAAAGGGACTGATGGTACTGTGGGGAATACAAATGATTATAATACGAGGTTGAAAATAATAAAGGCCAAGAGTAGCAATAGATAATGTGATAAAGAAATTCAGAGATGAGAGAGGTAATTTTTGGCAGGTGGGTATCCACTGGGAAGAGTGGACATTTTTATTAGCCTGTGCAAATAAAAGTACATTTTGTCCAATGGTAATTGAAGCCATAGCAGTAAAAACAACTAGGGATAATACATTAAAATTCTATAGTAGACATTATAAGTGAAAGAAGCAAATGAACGGAGCAAGTCACCAAAGACCACATATCGTATGATTCCATTTGTATGAGATGGAATCCAGAATGAGTAGAGCTATAGGGACAGAAAGATTAGTAGTTGCCAGAGGCTGGGAGGAAGGGGGAATGGGGAGTGATTGCTAATGGGTACAGGATTTCTTTTTGGGGATGAACATATTCTAAAACTAGACAGTGGTGATCATGATTGTGCAACTCTGTAACCACTGTATTGTACACTTTAAATGGGTGAATTTTATGGTACATGAATTATATCTTAATCAAACTCTTACTTAAACATTCTATAGCAAATAAATTTTAATATAGAAAGCTTTCAGAAGTCCACCATGTATACAATTTTTCCTTTATTTAGGTAGCCTTCTAGTTATGCTGATCTTCTTTATACCATTTCAGCTCAGCATCAATATTTTAGTCTTTTTTTAATGTGGTTGCACATGCATATTTTATTAGTCTTCTGTAAAGTTAAAAATTTCCATTGTACTCTTCTTGTAAAGTTTACTAGTCTCTCTTAGGTCTTGGAGCTGTGTAGAAAGACAATTGACATAATGCAGAGATCCTTGGATTATGATGGAGAAGATCTGGGTTCTAGTCTGGACTTGGCCACCAAGTAGCTGCGCTACCTCAAACCAATCTCCTGTCTTTCTGGTCCTCACTTGACTCATCTCTGAAATTAGGCAGTTCAACTCGATGAGCTCCAGGGTCCCTGCCAACTCAAGGAGTTTCTAGTCTTTAAAGAAGAAGAGACTGAATATTTTTGAGTGGATTCTTTATATCCTCTAAGGTTCAGCTTTTTGAAGTCACCAGAGAGGCTGCTGTTGTCTTCTGGGGATTGAGTGCTTTCTCAGAGACTTTGTAGCCAGATCCTCATCCCCCTTTTCCTTTTCCCTTTCTTCCCACTTCCTGAAAGAAGTGTATCTGTCTCAAACCTTTATTTCCTCAGCTATTCCGTCTTCATCTTCATTTTCATTTTCTCTATCACTATCCCTCCTTTTTCCTTTCTGGATTTCTCCGCAGTTCACTCCCTTCTGTAAAATCCTTACATGCAGATACTCATTTGCTGAACTAGTCTCCAAGGGGCCATTTTTCTTGTTGGGCCCCCTCAACCTTGCCATTTTGCCTGGCCAAGAGTAACTTGGTGGCAGATCTAAGTGTTATTTGGGTGGGATAGAATAGGGGTGTTCCTCGGGAAGACATGGCTGAAGATGTTAGGCTGCTACTTTATTTTAGAAGAGCTTTAAGTCTCTATGTAAGCAAAGATTTTATTGGAATAATTGCTTAGTAAGTTTGAGACTTAGACATTAGATCAGCTGTACTCCTTTTATGTTTCTTAGATTTTCCTTTCTTTCTTTTTTTTTCTTTTAAAGATTTTATTTATTTATTTGACAGAGAGAGATCACAAGCAGGCAGAGAGGCAGGCAGAGAGAGAGGAGGAAGCAGGTTCCCCGCTGAGCAGAGAGCCCTGATGCGATGCGGGGCTCCATCCCAGGACTCTGAGATCATGACCTGAGCTGAAGGCAGCGGCTTAACCCACTGAGCCACCCAGGCGCCCCAGATTTTCCATTCTTTATGCTCTTCCCTAAGAGAGGAAAAGTAGGTCTCAGTACATTTGTTAGAGTCACGTTCCTAGGGCCATATGAAAGCTGTTCCTTAAACTTTATTCTTAGGAAGGAGAAGAGCAAGAAGATGGGCATGGACTGATTGATGGGGTCTGTGCTCAGATATCGGGAGCTCCCCCTTCTGGGAGGGACTCACCACCTCAGCTGGAAGTGAATCAGAAGGAAGGAGATCTGAAACTATGTTCTGGAGTTGACTGGCATTCAACTCAGACCCCTGCCCTGCACCTTTCAAAGCTTTGTGGTGGTTCATAACTGAAATTTAAACAAGCTATAATATTCATTGTATTAACTGTTGTTACAGCCGCTTTACTTGGTTAATTTTTTAATGGTTTCTGAAATTTATCAAATCCCATGTGAGCATATTTTGTTTTTAGAAATAAAGTCAACCTGCATGTGATTTAAGAAGATGGCCTTGTTATAAGTAGGGCTTATTTGTTACATTACAAAAACCCATTTGTTGTCAAAATGCTTTATAATAGCAAAGGACCTCAGTGGGGAGACTGAATCACTTATTTGTGTGGAATTGACCTCGATTATGTTCTATAATGACGTGTTTCTTACAGAAGTCCAGGAAGAAGTAGCTTGGATGACTGTGGCGAGAGAGATGAAAAATTTTCCAAGTCCATCAGTTTTACCCGAGAATCAGTTAATCGGGTTTCAGAAGCAGAGTCAATTGATGGAAATCCACCAAAGGTTAGTGCATGATATCCCTTTTAAAATATATCTGATGCTGCCATGTGTTAATCATAATGCAAGATCAAGTAAAAATATACTATACAAAATGTTTAAAAATTTAAGGTGTCAGGCTGCTCCTTTGTCTTAGGAGAAAGGTTTTAAGTCTATAAGTAGCAGAGGTTATAAGGGAATAATGTGTGGTTTTGTTCAGAGCTGGATATGGTGCAGAACTACTAGTTAGTTTCCTGAGCATTAGTTTCCAAGGGGGATAGATGTCATTAAAAATATAATAAGGTAGAGTATTTTGTAGTTAGCAGATTTTTCAGATTAAGTGGCAGGAAAAATCTCTTTTGAAAGGGAAGATGAGAACCCTGTGCCACATGCTTGAATAACAGGAGGTGCTTCTTAAGTTGACTCTGAAAGCAGGCACATCAGGTTAATTCACGTTACTTAGCTTCTTCTTTTATTTTTTCAAGTATCATTATAAGCATATTGCTTTCTTTTTTTTAAATTTCAATGAATTTCTATCATTTTAGTCATTATTTATTTTTTTAAATGCTCATTTTGTCTCCTCTGCCAATGGGAGCCCCTTCAGGTTGGCTGCTTTTTTAATTTTTTTTTAAAGATTTTATTTATTTGAAACACAGAGAGAGAGATCACAAGTAGGCAGAGAGGCAGGCAGAGAGAGGGAGTGGGGGGAGCAGGCTCCCCGCGGAGCAGAGAACCCAATGTGGGGCTCGATTCCAGAACCCTGAGATCATGACCTGAGCTGAAGGCAGAAGCTTAACCCACTGAGCCACACAGGTGCCCTTGCTTTGTTTTTTTGAAATGATCAGTAATCTTTGATGGCTTCCTTTCTTTCTATCACAATAATGTAACCTAGGCACACTTTGTACACTTACTGTCCCAGACTCAGTATCAGCCATTTTCCTAATGGGCCACAGTTCTTCATGAAGGATGGTATTTGGAGACCACATTCTGAGTGCTGAGAGGGCTCCTATGGTAGGGATTTCGTTCTGCTGATTGTGGATGCAAATCTGGGCTGCACCAGAATTTCTTGGTTTAAAGCAGAGAGTTGCTTTCAAATCCTGCCTCTGCCACTTGCTACCTGAATGCCCTTAAAGAAGTCAACTTAATTACTTCACATTTCTATGCTTTTGTTTTCTCAGTTATAAGATGAAGACAGTAATACCCCATAGGGTTTTTTTTTAATAAGGATTAAATGAATTAATATATGTGAAAGTGCTTTGAACTATCCCTAATACACATTAAGTATTCAATAACCATAAGCTGTTATTTCAAGGTGAATCTGCATGTAGCCAGTGAGGGCCTTTTTCTGTCTTCTCACTTGGAGCCAACCAGCATCTGTGAATAAGTGTCGGGAAAACATTGAAACAGAATATGTAAAGTCCATCAAGTTATAAGCTTGTTTCAGGCAACTGGCATGCATCTCTATCCCAGTCTGAATTTGTATTGTGGATTTCTTGCAAAACTATTCATCTAGAGACCCTTAGGAACTTACTACCGATATATGGGAAGTGATTCTGGGTGCTAATCTCTTTATATGTTCTCGTGGAGAAAACCAAACCACTCAATTTTAGAGAGGTAACAGGATAAGACATTTCTTGCAATCTCCTGATCCTTTTACAAAAGCCTGACTT
>NW_028134495.1:0-75042 GCF_964662115.1 Mustela nivalis | reverse complement strand
CAGTTGACCAACCAACTGAGCCACCCAGGCGTCCCCCGAATAATCCTTTTAATGTATCACTGTATCTGATTAGTTAGTAACTTGTTGAGAATTTCTGCAGCCAGGTTCATCAGGGATATTGGTGTGTAATTCTCCTTTTTAGTGGGATCTTTGATTTTGCCATCAAAGTAATCCCAGCCTTGTAGAAAGAGTTTGGGAGTTTTACTTCAATTTTTATTTTTTGGAACAGTTTGAGAAGAATAGTATTAACCCCTCATTAAATGTCTGGTAGAATTCCCCTGGGAAACCATCCAGTCTTGGACTCTGGTTTGTTGGGAGATTTTTGACTACCACTTCAATTTGTTTGCTGGTTATAGGTCTGTTCAGATTTCCTATTATTTCCTGATTCAGTTTTGGTGGTTTATATGTTTCCAGGAATTTATCCTTTTCTTCCAGATTTTCTGATTTGTTGGCACACAAGTGCTCATAATATTCTCTAATAAATGTTTGTATTTCTGTGGTGTTGACTGTGATCTCTCCTCTCTAATTTCTGATTTTATTTATTTGAGCCCTTTCTCTATTCTTTTTGTAAGTCTGGCTAGGAGGTTTATCAATCTTGTTAATTCTTTAAAAACAACAGCTCTCAGTTTTGTTGATCTGCTCTACTGTTTGTTTGATTCTACATTTTTGATTTCTGCTCTAATCTTTATTATTTCCCCCCTGCTGCTGGATTTAGGATTTATTTGCTGTTATTTTTCCTGCTCCTTTAGATGTAAAGTTGGTTGGGTGTTTGAGACTTTTTTATGCCTCTTGAGAAAGGCCTGCATTGCAATATACTTCCCCCTTAGGACTGCTTTTGTTTCATCCCAAAGATTTTGGACTGTCATGTTTCATTTTCATTTGTTTCCATGTATTTTTTAAGTTCTTTAATTTTCTGGTTGACCTATTCATTGTTTAGTAGAATGTTCTTTAACCTCCATGTGTTTGTGGTCCTTCCAAATTTTTTCTTCTAGTGGACTTCAAGTTTCATAGCATTGTGATTTGAAAATATGCAAGGTATGATCTCAATATTTTTGTACCAGTTGAGGGTTGATTTGTGACCCAGCATGTGATCTATTCTGGAGAATGTTCCATGTGCACTCAAAAAGAGTCTGTATTCTGTTGCTTTGGGATGAAATGTTCTGATGATAACTGTGAAGTTCATCTGGTCCAGTGTGTCACTGAAAGCCTTTGTTTCCTTGTTGATCTGCTTTGATGATCTGTCCATTGCAGTGAGGGGGATGTTAAAGTCCCCTACTATTATTATATTATTATCAATGAGTAACTTTAAGTTTATTATTAATCAATTTATGTAATTGGCTGCTCCCATGTTAGGGGCAAAAATTTTTATATTTGTTAGATCTTCGTGTTGGATAGATTATTTTATTATGATATTGTGACTTTCTTTATCTCTTATTATAGTATTTGGGTTAAAATCTAGTTTGATATAAGGATGGCTATTCCAGCTTTCTTTTGATGTCCATTTGCAGGATAGATTGTTCTCCACCCCCTCACTTTCAATCTGAAGGTGACTGTGTGTCTAAAATGAGTCTCTTGTAAGCAGAATATTGATTTTTTTTATCCACTCTGATACCCTATGTCTTTTGATTGGAGTATTTGGTCTATTTACAATCAGAGTAATTATTGAAAGACATGAAGTTAGTGCTATTATATTACCTGTAAAGACATTGTTTCTATAGATTGTCTCTGTTCCTATCTGGTCTTTTTACTTGTGGTCTCTCTTTCCCATTCAAAGGGTCCCCCTTAATATTTTTGAAGAGCTGGTTTAGTGTTCACAAACTCCTTTAGTTTTTATATGTCTTAGGAACTATTTATCTCTCCCTCTATTCTGAATGACAAACCTGCTGGATAAAATATTCTTGGCTGCATGTTTTTCCCATTTAGCACGTTGCATATATGATGCCACAACTTTCTGGCTTATCAAATCTCTGTGGACAGGTCTGCTGTTAGACTTATGTGTCTGCCTTTGTAGTTTAAGGGCATTCTTTCCCTAGCTGTTTTTGGAATTCTCTACCTTTATATTTTGGAAGTTTCACTATGATATGTCATGGTGTTGCCTGTTTTTGTTGATTTTCAGTGGAATTCTCTGAGCCTCTAGAATTTGAATGCCTATTTCTGTTCCCAGATTGGGGACCTTCCCAACTATAATTTATTCAAATAAACCTTTCCCCTTTTCCCACTTTTTATTTTCTGGTACTCCTATGATATGGTATTATTTTGCTTTATGGAATCACTGAGGTCCCCAAGTGTCCCTCTGAGTTCTAATAGTTTTCTTTCCCTCTTCTTTTCAGCTTCATTATTTTCCATAACTTTATCTACTATATCACCTATTCTCTCCTCCACTTCTTCAATCCTTGTCGTGATTATTTTCAGTCTGTTTTGCATCTCAGTTATAGCATTTTTAAAAATTTCAGCCTAGTTAGTTTTCAGGTCTTTAATCTTTGCAGCACAGGTTCCTCAGCTGCCTTCTAAGATTTCTCAAGCCCACCTAGTAAGTAGTCTTATGACTGTTGTTCTAAATTCTTCTACAGATAGATTGTTTTGTATCTGTTTTTATCAAGTTCTTGGCTGTGATATCTTCCTGGTCTTTCCTTTGAGGAGAATTTATCCATCTTGTTATTTTGGCTACGTTTCTGTCTTTTATGTGTTATGAAAGCTTGTTAGATTTCCTGCACCACATAGTGATGTTTTTTAAAAAAGGGGTTACACATTGTCCAGGGTTTGGCACATTAGTAAGTATTTCTGGTCTATGCTGTATGCACTCTGCTGTTGTGCTTTGGCTGTTCATTTCCATGGTCAGTCCTCTGCAGCGTTCAATCTTGCTTTCAATGGGGAGTGTTTGGATCTTTATCTATGTGTGCATTAATTTGTTTGTGAAAGGAAGCCTGGGGGAAAAAGTAAAGAAAGAAAAATAAATAAAAGAAGAAGAAAAGCCTTCTTCCCCCACTCCAAAAAAATAGAAAAATAGAAAAATGGGTGGAATGAAAAAACAGACAATCAAAAAAACTATAAGCATGATTCCAAAGAAAAAGAAAGAAAATATTAAAAAAAAAAAAGAAAAGAAAAGAAAAGAGGGATTCCTGAGTGGATCAGTCAGTTGAGTGTCTGCCCTTGGCTCAGTTCATGATCTCAGGGTCATGGAACCAAGGATATCTGCTCAACAGGGAGCCTGCTTCTCCCTCTGCCTTTGTCTGCTGCTCCCTCTGCTAGGGCTCTCTCTCTCTATGTATAAAACAAATAAATAAAATCTAAAAAAAAGATAAAAAAGGGAAATGGAAATGAAAAACTAACAACAAGTAACTATAATCTTGATTATGAAGTAAAAAGAGAAAAAATAATGAGAAAAATATACAAACTGGTCCCATTTCCACCAGAAATGTGCCTTAAAGCACTCTATGATCAGCAGTCTTGGTACATGCTGTGTGCTACCTATTTTGCTCTTCTGGATGAGATGTCCAATGTACTATATCAGGGTCAATCCTGCCCCATTAAAAAAAAAAAAAGTACCTGCCAAGTACAGGGGGGCAGAGTTTGATGTTAGAGGCTGCTGTGTTGCTCTCTGATATTTGACCATGTGGGCAGTGGGAGTGAAATGGCGACACCCCACTCTTGTCCCCAGACAAGACAGGGGATCTCACATCCCCTGGTCTTCAGGAACCCCTCACAGTAAAGTGAGGGCCATCAGCACACCCAGTGCCCAGCTCTCCTTCATTCTGTCTTTGGGTGGCTGGGATTCAAAACTCCAAATCTTAAAGGAGCTAGAACTACTCATATCCTCTCTCCCCTTTGGATTAGAGGTTCACTGTGCTCTGACTAGTGCTCTTTGTCCTAGAAAAATGGTCTCCGACCTTCATGGTGTATACAATCTATGGTGTGTCACCATGAAAAACAGCAAACAGATTTCTCTGAGAAACAAACAGATTTTGGAAGGGAAGGGGGTGAGAGGATGGGTGAGCCTGGTGGTGGGTATTAAGGAGGGCATGTATTTCATGGAGCACTGGGTGTGGTACATAAGCAATGAATCTTAGAATACTGAAAAAATTTTAAAAAAATTAAGATGTTAAAAAACAGTTAAAAAAATGAGTCTCTTGCAGACAGTGTATTGATGGTTCTTATTTTTTTATCCAATCTGATACTCTGTCTTTTGATTGAGGCATTTAGCCCATTTATATTCAGGGTAACTATTGAAAGATATGAATTTACTGCCATTGTATTGCCACTAAGGTGACTGTTACTGTATATTGTCTCTGTTCCTTTCTGGTCTGTTACCTTTAGGCTCTCTTTTTGCTTAGAGGACCCCTTTGATATTTCCTGTAGGGTTGGTTTAGTGTTTGTAAACTCTTTTAGTTTTTGTTTGTGCTGAAAGCTTCTTGTCTTGCCTTCTATTTTCAATGACAGCCTAGCTGGATATAGTATTCTGGGCTGCATATTTTTCTCATTTAATGCTCTGAATATATCATGCCAGTCCTTTCTGGCCTGCCAGGTCTCTCTGGATAGGTTGCTGACAATCTAATATTTCTACCATTGTATGTTACAGACCTCTTGTCCAGAGTTGCTTTCAGGACTTTCTTTTTATCACTGAGACTTGTAAGTTATATTATTAGATGATGTGGTGTGGACCTATTTTTATTGATTTTGAGGGGGGTTCTTCATGCCTACTGTATTTTGGTGCTTGTTCCCTTTGCTGAATTAGGGAAATTCTCTGCCATAATTTGCTCCAATATACCTTCTGCCCCTCGCTCTCTGTCTTCTTCCTCCGGAATCCCAGTTATGCTAATATTGTTTCATCTTATGGAATCACTTATCTCTCGATTTCTCCCCTCATGGTCCAGTAGTTGTTTGCCTCCCTTTTGCTCAGCTTCTTTATTCTCTGTCATTTGGTCTTCCATATCACTAATTATCTCTTCTGCTTCATTTATCCTAGCAAATAAGAGCCTCTATTTTTTATTGCACGGCATTAATACCTTTTTTTATTTCAACTGGATTATATTTTAGTTCTTTTATTTCTCCAGAAAGAGATTTTAGTCCTCCAGACAGTGTTTTGCTAATATCTTCCATGCTTTTTTTGATCCCAGCAACACCTTGAGAATTGTCATTCTGAACTCTAGATCTGACATATTACCAATGTCCATATTGATTAGGTTCCCAGCAGTTGGTACTGCCTCTTGTTGTTTTTTATGTGGTGAGTTTTTCTGCCTTGTCATATTATCCAGGTAATAATATATGAGTGAGAACAAAACACTAAAAGGGTAGCAATGACCCCAGAAAAATATACAATAGCCAAATCAGAAGAGACCCAAAACTGGGGGCAATAAGAAAGGGAAGATAAAAAAAAAAAAGAAAAAAAATATATATTTTATATATATATTAGACTTGCAAATAGAACAGAACCACACACTTGATTTTGGGTGTATTTTGGTCTGTTAGAAGAAAATACCTTCCAAAATTTTAAAGAAAGAGAAACATATATATACACAAAAAGAAGGGCAAATACAATGAAGGGATAGAGTATGACTATAAAGATGAAAATTTAAAAAGATTTAAAAAAAAGGAATTGATAAGAAGTTGGTTGAAAAAAGAAAAGAAAAAAAAAAGACAGAGAGGCGAGAATGTGATCAAGTTAGAAACTAGAACAAAACTATGCACTAGATTTAGGGTATATTTTGATCTATTAGAAGAAATTGTATCTCAAAATTTTAAAGAAAAAACCCTATATGTGTACAAAAAACAGGTTAAATACAAGCAAGGGATAAAATATTACTATAACAATGAAAATTAAAAAAAGATTTTTGAAATGGTATTGATAAGAAAAAATAGGTGAAAAACGCTGAAATTGGAAAGAGGAATATTTTAAAAAGTAGAATAGGAAAAAATAAAATTAAAAAATTTAAGTTTGAAAGACTAAAGGATCATGGGGGAAAAGCCATGAATTTGACGTATTGCTTTCCCCTAGCTCTGGAGTTCCACAGTTCTCATTGAATTGTGACCAACTTGGTCTTGGCTGGATGTTCTTGTTGATCTTCTGGCGGAGGGCCTGCTGCAGTGATTCTCAAATGTCTTTGCCTGAGGTGGAATTGCATTGCTCTTGCCAAGGGCCAGGCTAAGTAATCTGCTCAGTTTTGGTCTTTTGTTTCCTCAATGCTTTCCATACAGCTTTGGAGGAGGAGAATGAAGATGGCAGCCTCCCAATCTCTGGCCCCTAGGAGCTGAGAGCTTGGGGGCCCACTCCTCAGTGTGCCCTCAGAGAAAAGCAGTCAATTCCTCTGCTCTCCCTGGTCTCTGGATATTCTCTGAGCTCACCAAGTCTTGTGACCAAGCATTTCTATCTCTGGTGCAGGGCCCTGTTTGGAGTCTCCAAACCCAGCAGATTCCTTCATCACACACTTGTTCAGCTCCTCCCAGAGGAGGAAGGTGAGTCTCCCTGGATCTGCTGTTTGTTGGGTCCCTGCCCATAGAGCAGTGGCCCAACTGTGCCTCAGATCCCAGTTTAAGGTAACTGTGAGCTGAGAGCACACTTCTTGTCTCTGTCTCTGCAACCAGCTTCCCCACACCAATACCTGGGAGCTCTGCCACACAGACACCCCTGGTCTTTTTGTGACCCTGCAGGTTCTGAGACCACACTGTCCCTGTGAGGGCTTCACTCCCTGCTTAGCCTCTGGAGTGACATCCCTCAGTTGAGCAGACTTCCAAAAGTCCCAGTTTTGTGCTCGGTTGCTCTGTTGCTCTGCTCCTTGCTGGGAGGTGCTCCCCCCCATGGTCTATCTTCCTGAATGTTGCCTCAGATTCACTTCTCTGCATGTCCTACCTTCCAGAAAGTGGTCAATTTTCTGTTCCTAGAATTGTTTCTCTTATCTTCTCTCTTTTCTAGAGTTTGTAGCTGTTCAGAATTGTTTGATAACTATCTAGCTGAACTCCTGGGACCTGATGATATTTAGATCTCCTACTCCTCTGCTTCTTGCTCTATTTATATCTATTTTTAATTAATTCCCTGACCATGACCTCTTCTTGTTCTTTCTTGTGGAGTGAATTCCTCTCTCATCATTTTTTTTAGGTTTTTGTCTTTTCTGTGTTTGGAGTGCCTGCGCCTGGTCTATTTACACTAAAGCTGATGCTTTGCAGCTCTTTATGGTAGACCTGGTTCATGTAGGGGATTTTGTGCTCATCTTTTGGAGGAGAGGCCTGGTTTTTCTCTGGCTCTCAATCACACTTCCCCTAGGAAGACTTTTCTGGTAGTTTTAGGTTTTGGTGTTTGTTCTTTTTCAAGCTCCTTGAGGTACAGAGTTAAGTTGTGTAATTGAGAGTTTTCTTACTTTTTGAGGTAGGCCTCTATTGCTATCTACTTCCCTATTATGACCACTTTTGCTGCATCCCAAGGGTTTTTGACCATTCTTTTCATATGCATTTTTTCCTTGTATTTTTAAATTTTTTTCTTTGATTTCCTGGTTGTCCCTTTCTTTGTTTAGCAGCATGTTGCTTAACCTCCATGTATTTGTGGTCTTACCAGATTTTTTTCTTTTTTTAAAAGATTTTATTTATTTATGGGAGGGAGAAAGAGAGCACAAGCAGGGGGAGTGGCAGGCAGAGGGACAGGAAGAAGCAGGCTTGAACCCAGGACCCTGGGATCATGACCTGAGCCGAAGGCAGATGCCTAAATTTTTTTTTTTTGTGGTTAACTTCTAGTTTTAATATTTTTGGGACCAGAAAAGGTGTATGGTATTACTTCAGTATTTTTGTATTTTTTGAGGCCTATTTTGCGACCTTATGTGTGTTGTATACTGTAGAATAGTCCATGTACACTTGAAAAGAATGTGTATTCTGTTGTTTTAAGATTGAATGTTCTGATTATATCTGTTAAGAGAATCTGGTCCAGCTTGTCATTGAAAGCCATTGTTTCCTTGTTGATTTGCTGTCTAGATGAACTTCCATTGATGTATGAAAGCTGATAATGTCATTACTATTATTTGTAATTAGTTACTTTATAATTGTTATTTATTTT
Source organism: Mustela nivalis (assembly GCF_964662115.1). Classification (NCBI taxonomy): domain Eukaryota; kingdom Metazoa; phylum Chordata; class Mammalia; order Carnivora; family Mustelidae; genus Mustela; species Mustela nivalis. The sequence continues at coordinate 67,007 of NW_028134495.1, read as the reverse complement.
ATATATTTGGGTGCTTCCATTTGAGTGCATAAATATTTATCATTGCTAGATCTTCTTGTTGGATTTTCCCCTTTATGATTTTATAGTGCCCTTTTGTTTTTCAGTCTTTGATTTAATATCTAGTTTGTCAAATATAAGTATTGTTACTCTGGCTTTCTTTCGACAACCATTTGCATGATAAATATTTCACTCCCTTGTTTTCTATCTGCAGGTGTCATTTGGTCTACAATGAGTGTCCTTAGGTATTATATAGATGGACCTTGTTATTTTATGAAATTTTTTATACCCTATGTCTCTTGTTTGGAACATTTAGTTCATTTACATGATATGTATTGATATGTATCTATTTTCATTTTATTACTTGTTTTGTCATTGTTTCTATAGATTTTCTCTGATAGTTTCTTGTCTTTGTCACTTTTGGTATCTCCTTTCTTTCCACTGAAAGTGTGTCCTTTAATATTTCTTGCAAGGCTGGTTTAAGTCACAGATTCCTTAATTTTTTTTCCTGGGAAACTCTTTTTTTTTTTTTTAAATCTTTTCTCCTATTCTGAATGATAGCTTTGCTAGTTAAAAGATTCTTGGCTTCAGATTTTTCCCATTCAGCCCATTGAATATATCATGCCATTTTATTCTGGCTTGTCAAGTTCTGTTGTGATGCTTCCAGCTAGTATTTATGGGTTTTCACATCTAAGTTAAGGACTTTTTTTTCTTGCTGCTTTTATGTTTTTTTCTTTATCATGATATTTTGCAAATTTAATTCTAATGTGTCTTGGTGTTGGCTTGATTTTGTTGATTTTGGTGGGAATTCTATGTGCCTCCTGGATCTGGATGTGGTTCCTTACTCAGATTTGGAAATTTTTTAGCTATTATTTTCTCAAATAGATATTCTGTCTCCTCTTCTGGGACTTCTATAAAATGAATGTTATATGTTGTGTTCATGAGACAAGGTGGGTCTAAGGCCTTCCTTCTCTGCTGCCATCTTTCTTACAACTCTGGAGTTCCTTATATATTCCAGATATTAACCCATATACAGATGTAAAATTTGAAAATACTTTGTTTCATTTTGTATGTTGGTTCTGTTGACCTTTTTAATTTTGATGTCCAATCTGTCTTTTTTCTTTTTTTCAACTTTTGTTGCCTGTGTTTTAGGTATTATATCCTAGAAGGCATTGCCAAATTCAATGTCAAGAAGTTTTCCTCTTTTTTTCTTCCTGAGAATTTTTTACTTCTGACTCTTACATTTAGGTTTTTGATTTATTTTGAGTTAATTTTTTAAATATGGTGTAACTTAAGGTTTCATCTTTATTCTTCTGCACATGGATATCCAGTTTTCTTACAACCACTTGTTGAAAAGACCATCTTTTCCTCATGGAATGGTTTTTGTACATTTGTTGAAAATCATTTGACCATATATGTGATCATTTCTGGGCTTTATTCTATTCCACTGGTCTGTATTTTGATGTTTACAATATTACTACTTTGTTTTGACTGTTGTAGCTTTGTAATATGATTTGAAATTAAGAAATGTGAAAAATCCAACTTTATTCTTTTTCAAGATTGTTTGGCTATTTGGGTCTTTGAGATTCTATATTAATGTTAGGACATTTTTAAAAATTTCTGCACAAAACACCATTGGCATTTACATAAGGGTTTCATTAAATCTACCCATTGCTTTGTATAGTTTTGACACCTGAAGATTGTCTTCCAATCCATGGGCATGGGATGTTTTTAAATAATTTTAGCAAAGTTTTGTAGTTTTCAATGTAGAAGAATAGTGCTTCTATGAACATTTATATGCAAGTTATTGTTTGAATATATGTTTTGAATTCTTTTGGGTATACACCAAGGGGTGGAATACCTGGGTCACATCATCATTCTATGTTTACCTTTTTGAGGAGCCACAAAAGTTTTTCACATAGCTTCACTATTTTACCTTCCCACTAGAAATGTACAAAGGTCTTAATTTCTCTTTATCCTTCCCAAAATGTATTTAATATTTTTATTGTAGCTATCTTTGTGGGTGTATGTTTTGCCTCACTGTGGTTTTGAGTTGTATGTCTAATAAAAATTGGACATTTTTACATGTAGATTTTCATCATTTGCAGTTTTTGAGAAATGTGTATTCAAATCCTTTGCCCATTTTTAAATTGGTTGTGTTTTTGTGGTGGAGTTGTAAGAGTTCTTTATATATTTTGAATATTAATCCCATCTTATATTATTTGGAAATATTTTATTCTACTCTGTGATTTCTTATCAATTTCTTGTTTGTGTCCTTTGGTGGATATAATTTTTATTTTAATGAAGTCCAAGTTTTTTCTTTTGTTTCTTGTGCTTTTGGTGTCTCGGCTATGATTCCAGTGCTAAAACAAAGGTCATGAAGATTTACTCCTATGTTTTCTTCTAAAAGTTTTATTAGTTTTAGCTTACATTTAGATCTTTGATCCTTTTTGGATGTAATTTTTGTATATAGTGTGAGGTAAGGGTCCACTTATTTTTTCTGTTTATGGATATACAGTTAAACCAGCACCATTTACTGAGTAGAGTCTTTTTTCCTCATTATACGCTCTTTGAACCTTATTAGTATCAATGGACTATAGATCTATTGGTTTATTTCTGAGCTCTCAATTCTGTCACATTTGTTCCTGTATCTATCCTTAAGTCATTACTTAATGTTTTGACTACTGTAGTTTTGTAGTGTGTTTTGAAATTGGGAAATGGGACTCTCCAGCTTTATTTTTTTTTCAAGATTGTTTTGAGTATTTGAGGTCCCCTTATATTTCCATATGAATTTTAGGGTTAGCCTTTTCACTTATGTAAATAGGCTATTGTGATTTTGATAGAAATTTCATTGATTCTGAAGTTCAGTTTGTGAATTACTGTTTTCTTTACAAAATTAAGCCTCCTAGGCAATCAGCATGGGGTGTCTTCCCATTAATTTAGGTCTTTTAAAAATTCTTTCAGCAATGTTTTTTTAGTTTTCAGTGTGTATACAAGTCTTGCAAATTACTGCTTAAATTTGTTCTTAAAATTTTAATTCTTTATTATGCTTTTGTACATGGAGTTGTCTTAATTTTCTCGAATTATTCATTGTTAGTGTATAAAAATATACTGATTTTTGCATGCTGTTTTTGCATCCTGCAAATTTGCTGAATTCATTTATTATTAGCTGGATACTTTTTTTCATGGATTTTAAAGGATTTTTATATATAAGATCATGTCATCTGCGAATAGAGATAATTTTACTCTTTCTTTCCAATTTGGTTGCCTTTTATTTTTTCTTACCTAATTGTTTTGGCTAGAACTTCCAATACAATGTTGAATAGAATGGCAAAAGTGGACATCCTTGTCTTGTTTCTGGTCTTAAGGGGAAAGCTTTCAGTCCTTCAGCATTGAGAAAGTATTAGCTATTTGTTTTTCATAAATGCCTTTTATCAAGTTGAAGAAGTTCCCTTCTAATCCTATTTTATTGTGTGTCTTTATTATTAATTTGTGTTGTATTTTGTCAGATTTTTTTTCCTGCATCAGTTTAAATGATCATGAGGTGTTTTTCCATAATTCTATCAATGTGGGGTATTACACTAACTTATGGATATTGAATCATCCTTGCTTTTCCAGGATATACTAATTGAACATGATTGATATATAGCCTCTCAATATGCTGCTGGATTGTTTGCTAGTCTTTTGTTAGAATTTTTGCATCTGTATTTGTGTTCTTATGGTGTCCTTGTTTGGCTTTGGTATCAGAGTAACGCTTACCTCATAGGATATGTTAAATGTTCCTTCCTATTCTATTATTTGGAAGAGTTTGAGAAGAATAGGTTTAGATTTTCCTATAGTTGTCAGGTGGAATTAGCCAATAAGGCCATCTGGTGATGTGATTTATTGGGAATTTGTTAATGACTGATTCTGTCTCTCTTCTTACAGGTTTGTCAAGATTTTCTATTAATTATTAAATCAGTTTTGGTGGTTTGTGTGTTTCTAGGAATTTGTCCATTTCATCTGGGTTATCTAATTTTTTGGCATATGATCGTTCAAAATATTTTCTTATAATTCTTTGTATTTCTGTAAGATCTGTAGTAATGTCCCTCTTACATTCCTGATTTTAATAATTAGAGTATTATATTTTTTGGTCAATCTAGGTTTTTATCATTGTGTTGATCTTCAAAAAATGAAATTTTTGTTTTGTTGGTTTCCATTTTTCTATTCTTTTCATTTATTTTTGCTCTAATCTCTATCACTTCCTTCTTTCTGCTAGTTTTGGATGTGGCTTTCTTTTCTTTTTTACCTACTTAAGGTATAAAATTAAGTTATTGATTTGCAATCTTTATTTTTTAACATAGATATTACTGTTAAAAATTCCTGCAAACACAATTATCGTTTTGGTATGTTGTGTTTTCATTTTCATTCATCTCAAATTATTTTCTGATTTTGCTTGTAATTTCTTCTTAGACCCTTAGTTGTTTAAGGGGTTGCTATTTAGTTTGCACATATTTATGAATATTCTAGTTTTCCTACTGCTATTGATTTCTAGTTTCATTTCCTTGTGGTCGGATAAGATATTTTGTATAATTTTAGTATTTTAAAATTCCTTGAGACTTATTTTTGCAGCCTTACATGGCTTATTCTGGGGAATGTTCTATGTGTACTTGAGGAAAACATATATTTCAGTGTTGGTAGGTGGAGTGTTCTCTATATGTCTATTAGGCCAAGTTGATCTGTAGTGTTGTTCACAACATTTATTTCATTATTTATCTTCTGTTGAGTGGTTCTAGTCATTATTGAAAGTAGGATATTAAAGTTTCATACTATTATAGAACTTTTTCTATAATTGTCAGTTTTTGCTTCATATATTTTGTGGTTCTGTTTTTAGGTGGAAATAAATTTATAATTGATGCATCTCCTTAATAGATTGACACTTACTGATCTATAAGATCCTTCTTCATTTATAACAATTTTTAACTTAAAGTCTGTTTTGTCTGATATCAGTATAGCAACACCAGATCTCTTTCTGATACTATTTGCATGGATATATATTTTCCATCCTTTCTTTTTCAAACTATTTGTATCTTTGGATGTAAGGTGTAACTCTTACAGACATCATATAGTTTAACATAGTTAACATACATTCTACCAATCTCTGACTTTTAATTGGAGTCTTTAATCCATTAAATTTAAAGTAATTACTGATAAGTAAGGATTTACATAGGCCATTTGTTATTTGTTTTCTATATGCCATACCTTTTATGTTTTACAATTTTTCATTATAACCTTGTTTTATGATTTTTTTTCTTGTGTAACATTTTTATTACTTACTTCTTTCTTTCTTTCTTTCTTTCTTTCTTCTTCTTCTTCTTCTTCTTCTTCTTCTTCTTCTTCTTCTTCTTCTTCTTCTTCTTCTTCTTCATTATGTTCATTTAGCTGCATTATCTTTAAGTATAAAGACTTCCAATCATATCACCTAGAGAGACCATTTTACCATTGTTTTGTTTGGCCATGAGGTTTTTTTTTTTTCTCTATTTTCAGCAATGATAAGGTGGATATCCTTTACATATAGATGAAAAATCCATGATTTATTGCTTTTGCCAGTAACAAAAATGTTTAAGAGCCAGGTGGCAAAGCTCTTGCCATTGGCATCTTTCATATGAACTACATCAGAAGAACCAGATTGTGTCTGTTGGTGACCACACCAATTCTTCCCAGATCAGCATCTCTAATCACCATACAGAGATTGCCAGTGTCAAAATTGATCAAGTCAGTAATCTTTACACTCTTCAAATCAATCTGAACAGTGTCATTTTCCTTGATGAGGGGATCGGGATAGCAGATGGTATGAACATCATTGGTCACCAGATCAGGGATTTCTTTTGTCCCCAGAAAGATCTTTCTCACTTTGCACAACTTACACTTTGTCTCCTCAGGTGTAATATTATGAACTGCAAAGTGACCCTTGATGAGGTGGGAATTCTCCCTAGTCTTGTCAGTGCTGACAACATTCATTTAACCACCAGTGTGGGTTATATCAGGTTTGACCCTGCCATTAATCTCTTGATAAAATACTGCAGACAGATCTTTACTTGATCTTGTTAGGGTACACTTAAATCTGTTCCTTAGGAGAAATCATGAGAGAGAGAGACAGTCTCTCAGCTTATGGGGACCAGTAGATGGATGAGGGACAAACACAGTGGTCAGTTTATTCAATATATGCTTTGGACCTGCTACATGGTTCAGATGTTTCTTGGGACCATGGAACATGGTTATGCTAGGCTTAACTTTATAAAAGTTAACTTTTAACTTATAACTTTTAACTACTAACTTATAACTCTTAACTTTACAAAAAAAGTTTGAATTAATTCCAGTTTAGGTTAAATATTATATAAAACTGCACCTTTATAGATATATTACCACTTATGTTGATATTGTCACATTTTTTAAACTTTTTAAACTTTAAACTCAATTTAATGAACACATATTGTATTATTAGTTTCAGAGGTAGAATTTAGTGATGAATTATTTGCATATAACACCCAGTGCTCATTACATCACTCAGCTACCCCATCCCCCCATCCACATCCCCTTCAGCAACCCTCAGTCTCTTATGGTTTGCCTCCATCTCTGTTTTTTTCTTCATATTTTAGTTTTCCTTTCCTTCCCCTATGTTCATCTGTTTTGTTTCTTAAATTCCACATACGAGTGAAATCATATGGTATTTGTCTTTCTCTGACTGACTTATTTCACCTAGCACAATACCCTCTATTTACATCTGTCTTATTGCAAATGGCAATATTTCATTCTTTTTGGTGGCTGAGTAATATTTCATTGTATAAATGTATACACCATATCTTCCTTATCCATTCATCTGTCAATGGATATCTGGGTTGTATCCATAGTTTGGCTATTGTGGACATTGTTGCTGTAAACATTGGGGTGCATGTGATCCTTTGAATCACTGTATCATTTGGATAAATACTGAGCAGTGTAATGACTGGGTCATAGGGTAGCTCTATTTTTAACTTTTTGAGAAACCTCCATATTGTTTTACAGAATGGATGCTCCAGTTTGTATTCCCTTCAACAGTGTGAGGGGATTCTCCTTTCTCTACCTCTTCGCTAACACCTCTTTCTTCCTGACTTGTTAATTTTAGCCATTCCGATGGGTGTGAGGTCAAATCTCATAGTGGTTTTGATTTGTTTTTCCTCGAGTGATGTTGAGCTTTTTTTCATGTCCATGTTGGCCATTTTTATGTCTTATTTGGAGAAATGTCTGTTCATGTCTTCTGCCCATCTCTCTACTGGATTTTGTGTGCGTGTATGTGTGTGTGTGTGTATTGAGTTTGATAGGTTCTTTATAGATTTTGGATATTAGCCCCTTATTTGATAAGAGATTTGCAAATATCTTCTCCCATTCTTTAGGTTGCCTTTCAGTTTTTGTGACTTCTTCCTTTGCTATGCAAAAACTTTTTATCTTGATGAAGTCCCAAAAGTTCATTTTTGCATTTGTTTCTTTTGCCTTTGGAGATGTGTCTAGCAAGAAGTTGCTGTGGCCAAGGTCTAAGAGGTTGCTGCCTGCATTACTCTCTATAATATTGATGGATTTCTGTCTTTCATCCATTTTATCTTTGAGTCTAGTGGAAGAAAGTGGTTCAGTTTCATTCTTCTGCATGAGGCTGTCCAATTTTCCCAAGACCATTTGTTGAAGAGACAGTCTTTTTTCCATTCAATATTCTTTTCAGCGATTGCTTGACAAGAGAGTTGAGGATTCATTTCTGCTCCATTGATTTTTGTGTCTGTTTTGGAGCCAGTACTGTACTGCCTTGATGATTACAGCTTTGTAATAGAGGTTGAAATCTGGAATTGTGATGCCACTAGCTTTGTTTTTTTTTTTTTTTTCAACATTACTTTGTTATTTGGGATCTTTTCTGGTTCCATACAAATTCTAGGGTGTTTGGAATGCCTGGGTGGCTCAGTTGGTTAAGTCACTGTCTTCAGCTCAGGTCATGATCCCAGGGTCCTGGCATCAAGTCCCACATCAGGCTCCTTGCTCCTCGGGGACCCTGCTTCTCTCTCCGCCTCTGCCTGCCACTCTGCCTGCTTGTGTGCTCGTGCACGCTCTCTCTCTCTCTGACAAATAAATAAAATCTTAAAAAAATTTTAGGGTGTTTATTCCAGCTCTGTGAAAAATGCTGATGTTATTTTGATAGGGATTGCATGAATGTGTAGATTGCTTTGGGTAGCATAGACATTTTTACAATATTTTTTCTTCCAATCTATGAGCATAGAATATTTTTCCATTTCTTTGTGTCTTCTCCAATTTCTTTCATGAGTATTCTATAGTTTTCTGAGTACAGATCCTTTGCTTTTTTGGTTAGATTCATTCCTAGGTATCATGGTTTTGGGTACAATTGTAAATGGAATTGATTCCTTGGTTTCTCTTTCCTCAGTCACATTGTTAGTGTATAGAAATACAACTGACTTCTATGCATTGATTTTATACCCTGTGAACTTCTGAATTCCTGTGTCAGTCATAGCAAATTTTTGGTGGAGTCTTTTGGGTTTTGGGTATCACATCGTCTTCAAAGAGTGAAAATTTTGCTTCTTCAATGCTGATTTGGATGCCTTTCTTTCTTCTTTTTTTTTTTTTTTTGTCTGATTGCCAATACTTGGACTTCTAGTACTATTTTGAACAACAGTGGTAGAAGTGGACATCCCTGTTGTGTTCCTGACCTTAGGAGAAAAGCTCTCAGTTTTTCCCCTGTGAAGATGATATTCTTTGTGGGTTTTTCAAAGATGGCTTTTATGATATTGAGGTATGTTCTGTCTCTCCCTACAGGGCAGAGAGCTTTTATCAAGTATGAATGCTGTATTTTCTTAAATGCATTTTTCTCCATCTAATGAGAGTATCATTGTTCTTGTCCTTTCTTTTATTAATGTGTTGTATGACTTTGATTGATTTGCTGATGTTGAACCACCCTTGCAGTCCAGGAATAAATCCAGTTTAGTCATGGTGAATAATCCTTTTAATGTACCTTTATATACAATTAGCTAGTGTCTTGGTGAGAATTTTTGCATCCATCTTCATCAGGCATATTGATCTGTCATTCTCCTTTTTAGTGGGTCTTTGGTTTTGGGATCGAGGTAATGCTGGCCTCATAGAATGAGCTTGGAAGTTTTCCTTCCATTTCTATCTTTCAAAACAGTTTCAGAAGGATGGAAATTAATTCTTCTTTGAATGGGAAGCCATCTGACCCTCAACTTTGTTTGTTGGGAGATTTTTGAATACTTATTCAATTTCTTTGCTGGTCATGGGGTGTGTTCAGGTTTTCTATTTCTTCCTATTCTTATTTGCAGTTTATATGTTTCTATTAATGCATCCATTTCTTCCAGATTGCCTAATTTGTTGGCATACACTGGTTCTTAATATTCTCTTGTAATTATTTGTACCTCTTTGGTGTTGGTTTTGATCTCTCCTCTTTCATTTATGTTTATTTTTGGGGTTCTTTCTCTTTTCTTTTGGGTCAGTCTGGGTAGGAGGTTATCAATCTTATTAATTCTTTCAAAAAACCAACTCCTAGTTTCATTGATCTGTTCTGGTTTTATTTATTTCTCTCATTGATTTCTGCTCTAAATATTTGTTATTTCTCTTCTCCTGCTGGATTTAGGCTTTATTTGCTATTCCTTTTCCAGCTCCTTTAGCTGTAATGTTAGATTGTGCATTTGAGACTTTTCTTGTTTCTTGAGAAAGGCTTATATTTCTATATAATTCCCTCCTAGGACCATCTTTGCTGCATCTCAAGGGTTCTGAACTTTCCTGTTGTCATTTTCATTTGCTTCCACGTATTTTTAAAGTTCTTTAATTTTCTAGTTGATCCATTCTTTCTTTAATATGATGTTATTTAACCTACATGTATTTTTGGCCCTTCCATTTTTTTATTCTTGTAGTTGACTTCAAGTTTTAAGGCATTTTGGTCTGAAAATATGCATGGAATATCAAAGTTTTTATATCATTTGAGGGTTGATTTGTGACCCAGTATGTGATCTCTTCTGGAGAATGTTCCATGTGTACTGGAAAGGAATGTGTATTCTGCTGCTTTAGAATGAAATGCTTGAATATATCTGTTATGCCCATCTGGACCAGTGTGTCATTCCATGCCATTGTCTCCTTGTTGATCTGCTTAGGTGATCTGTCCATTGTTGTGAGCAGGGTGCTAAAGTTGCCTATTATTATTGTATTAATATCAAGGAATCTTTAATTTTGTAATTAAGTGGTTTATATAATTGGCAGTTCTCAGGTTAGAGGCATAAATATTTATAATTATTATATCTTCTTGTTGGATAGACCCTTTTATTATGATATAGTGGCCTTCTTCATATCTTACTACAGTCTTTGTTTTAAAATCCAGTTTATCTGATATAATGATTGCTACTCTAGCTTTCTTTTGATGTCCATTTGCATGATAAATTGTTCTCTACCCCCTCACTTTCAGTACTATGTTAAATAACAGTGGTGAATGTGGATGTCCCAATCTTGTTCCTGATCATAGAGGAAAAGCCATCAGTTTTCTCCGTTGTGGGTGATATTAGTTGTGGGTTTTATATATGGCCTTTATTATGCCAAGATATGTTCCCTTTAAAGCTACATTGTTAATTTTTTATCATGAACAGATGTACTTTGTCAAATCATTTCTGCCCATCTATTGAAATGATCGTATGTTCTTTTTATCCCTTCTCTTATTGTTGTGATGTTTCATTTTGGTTGATTTGTGAATATTGGGCCACAGTGGCAACCCAGGAATAAATCTCACTTGGTTGTGGTGAATGCTTTTTGTAGTGTGAAGTTGGATTCTGTTTTCCTAATATTTTATTGGGAATTTTTGCATCCATGTTCATCAGGGATATTGACCTCTAGTTTCTCTTTTATAGTGGAGACTTTGTCTGGTTTTGGTATTAAGGTAATGCTGGCCTAAAATAGTGAATTTCAAAGTTTTCCTTCCTGGTCTATTTTTGGAATAGTTTAATAGGAATAGATAACAACTCCTCTTTAAATTTTTGTTGGAATTCACCTGTGAAGTCATCTGGCTCTGGAATTTTATTTTTTGGGAATTTTTTGTTTATTGATTCAATTTCTTTCCTGGTTATTGGTCTATTCAAGTTTTCTAATTTTTCCTGTTTCAGTTTTGGTAGTTTATATGTATTTCAGAATCTGCCCATTTTTTCCTTGTTGTCCAATTTGTTGACCTTCAGTTGTGCATAATATTCTCTTATAATTGTTTGTAATTCTGCAGTGTTGCTTATTTCTCCTCACATTTTCCATTTTATTTATTTGAGTCTTTTCTTTTTTTTCTTGATAATTCTGATTAAAGGTTCAATGATTTTATTCACTTTTTTCAAAAAATCAGCTTCTGATTTCAGTGATTTATTATTTTCTAGTTTTTAAATCAGTTATTTCTGCTTTAATCCTTATTATTTCCTTCATTTTGCTGGTTATATATTTTGTTTTTGTTCATTTTCTAGCTCCTTTAGGTGAAATGTTAGTTTGCTTATTTTAGATTTTTCTTGCTTTGGGAATTAGGTGTGTATTATTATGCACTACTTTCATAGATCAGCTTTTGTTTTATCCTAGTATATTTGGACAGTCTTATTTTCATTTTCATTTGTGTCCATGTACTTTTAAAATATCTTCTTTTAGGGTGCCTGGGTGGCTCAGTGGTCCCGGGGTCCTGGGATCGAGTACTTCACTGAGCTCTCTATTCAGCAGGGAGCCTGCTTCCCCTTCTCTCTCTGCCTGCCCCTCTGCCTACTTGTGATCTCTCTGTGTGTCTAATAAATAAATAAAATATTTTTTTAAAAGTCTTTAAAATATCTTCTTTTATCCTGTTGACCCATTCATTGTGTGGTAGCATGTTATTTAATCTCCATGTATTTTTGGTCTTTCTAGATTGTTTCCCCTGTAATTGACTTCTAGTTTCATAGCATTATGGTCTGAAAAACTGTATAGTATGCCTTTGATTTTCTTGAGTTTGTTGAGAATTATTTTGTGACCTACTTTGTGATGCATCCTGGAGAATGTTCCATCTGCTCTTGAAATGAATGTGTATTCTTCTGTTTTAAGATAGATTGTTTCTAATGTATTTATTAAATCCATCTGTCCCAGTATATCATTCAAAGCCATTATTTCCTTGTTTATTTTCTGTTTAGATGATCTGTCAGTTGATGTAAGCAGGGTGTTAAAGTTTCTATTAACATTTTAATATTATCGATTAGTTCCTTTATGTTTGTTTTTAACTGCTGTATGTATTCAGGTATTCTTACATTGGGTGCATAAATACTTTCAATTATTATACCTTCTTGTTGGATTCCCTATTGTTATTATATATTGTCCTTTTTGTCTCTTGTTACAGTCTTTGTTTTAAGGTCTATTTCATATAATATAAGTATTGCTACTCCAGCCTTTTGACATCCATCTATATGGATGTCATATATATTTTGCCATCCCCTCACTTTCTGTATGACTGCAGGTGACTGTATGTCTAAAATGACTCTCTATTAGACAATGTATAGGTGCGTCTTTTTTTTTTTTAATCAGTTTTGTCACCCTTTGTCTTTTTATTGGAGTGTTTAGTCCATTTACAGTCAGAGTAATTATTGATCGATATTTATTTATTGTCATTTTGTTATTAGTTGTGTGGTTGTTTATGAAGATTTTCTCTGATCATTTCTTGTCTTTCTCTCTCTTTTGACTTTCTTTAGTGATATATTTGGATTTTTCTCTTTATTAGTGGCTTTTGATATATGGTTACCATTAAGTTTGTATATAACCTCTTCTGCATATAGATTTTTATGTTACATTGATGGTTGTTTAAGCTGGAACCATTCTTTAGTCCTCTCCTTCCCAAATTTTAGGTATATGTTAATATATAGTACATCTTTTTATTTTGTGGGTTCCTTAGGTGATTTTTTTACAGAAATACTCATTTTTACTGTTTTTGTGTTTCCTACTTCTATACTGTCACTTTTGGTCTCTACTTTCCACTCAAAGAGTCCCTTTTAATATTTCTTACAGGGGGTGGTTTAGTAGTCATGAACTCCTTTAGTTTTTGTTAGCCTGAGAAATTTTATCTTTCCTTCTATTCTGAATGTTAGCCTTACTGGATAGACTATTTTTAGTGGCAATTTTTTCCCCATTCAGCACTTTGAATATATAATGTTACTCCATTTTGTCTTGGAAACTTTCTGTTGAGAAATCTCCCCTTATCCTTATGGGTTTTTTTTTGTAACTCACTGTCTTTCTGCTTTTAAATTTATTTCTTTATCACTATATTTTGACAATCTAATTACAATTACAATTGTCTTGGTGTGCATTTGTTTCTGTTGATTTTGATGGGAGTTCTCTGTGCTTCCTGGATCTGGATGTATGTTTCCTCCCCCAGATTAGGGAAGTTTTGAGCTATTATTTCTTCAGATAAATTTTCTGTCCCTTTTCTCTCACTTGTTCTTCTCTGAGTCCTATAACACAAATGTTATTTCATTTGATGGAGTCACCGAATTCCTTACATCTATTCTCATTTCATGTAATTTTTTCTTTCTTTTTTGTTCAACTTGATTGCTTCCATTACTCTGTCTTCTAGGTCATTATTTCATTCCTCTGCTCCTTCCAGCCTGCTCTTCATTCCATCAAGTATGTTTCTCATTTCATTCATTGAGTCCTTTGTCTCTGCTATGTTATTCTTTATCTATGTGTTAAATGTCTCACTCATGTCTTCCACTCTTCTCTCAAGTCTGGTGAAGATCCTCATAATCATTACTTTGAATACTCCATGAAGCATGTTACTTGTGTCTATTTTGCTTAGATATCTAGCTATTGCCTTGTCCTGTTTTTTTTTTTTTTTTCCATTTGGAAAAAAGTTCTCTGTTTTCTCATTTTGTCTAAGTTCCTGTGCCTATTTCTGTTTGTTAGGAAAGTAAATTATGTCTCCTGTTCTTCAGTGTAATGGCCTTATGAATTAGAGGCTCTGTAGTTCCTTGTTGTGTGCTGTTTCCTGTTTCACAGGGCCTGGTTGCTGCTTCCTGATGGTGCACAGGAGAAGAATGAGGCACAAAAAAGTCAGCTGCAAGGAAAAGGGAGCAGGGGACAACAGTAGAAAAGACTGGTCCCTGAACAACTCCTCAGTCCCGCTTTTATTAGATATAGACAGTAATCAACAGAAGAGCTGAAGAAGGCCAAACATTAATCATATGCCTTGTAGATAAACAAGAAGGAAGACAAAATATGTCTGGTCAAGCAGTATAAAGTTTATAGTTGAGCAAGCACATTCAAAGGACTTATCTAATTAGCCACAGGTGCTCTTGGGGGTGAGGAGAGATAACAGAAAAATGAAGCAGGTGGCACTCCGCCCTGAGCAGGCCAGGCATTCCCAGCTGCTCAGCTTTCATGAAGCAGGTTGTGTTGCACCCTGAGATAGCCAGGCATCCCCAGCTGCTTGGCTTCAAGGCCCGATATAGTCTTCTCCCCTAGAGGCCTGTTGCCAGTATGTGTTTTTCTTAAGGCTATATTTAGACGTGCTTGGTAACTAGTAAAAATTTCCATGGATTATATTTTAAGAAATACATTGTTCTGAGGGACAGTTACACCTGGTACTTTGGGAAATGTCTCATCTCTCCATCATTTCTAAAGGATGGATTTGCTAGGTAGAAATTTCTCAGTTGATAGTTTTTTTTTTCTTTCAGCACATTATACATGACCTGTCACTACCTTCTAGCTCCCATAGTTCCTGGAGGGATATTTGCTCATAATCTTATTGAGCATCCCTTGTACATATTGAATTTCTTTTCCCATTTCTTTTATGAATCTTTTTTTGTCTTTTTCTATTGACAATTTGACTATAATGTGTCTAGACATAAATCTCTTTGTGTTTGTCCTACTTGAAGTTTGTTGAGCTTCTTGGATGTGTTTATTACTGTATTTCATCAGATTTGGGATGTTTGGCCATTTTTTTTTTTTTTTAGATTTTTACAAAGTCCCTTTTCCCTCTCTTCTCCTTCTGGGACTTCTATTATGTGTATATTGATATGTTTTATGGAAACCCACAGGTTCTAGTTGTTTTGTTCTGTTTTGTTTTGTACTCTTTTCTCCTTTGGTCCCTCAGATTGGAGAGTCTCAATTGACCTATCATTAAGTTCTCTGGTTCTTTCTTCAGCCTGCTTAAATTTGCTGTTGAACCCTTCTGGTAAATATTTTATTTTACTTACTTCTTAGTTTCAGAATTTCTATTTCGATCCTTTTTATAACATTTTCATTGATATTTTCTATTTGGTAAGACATCATTCTCCTTGCTTCATTTTGTTCTTTGAACATATTGAAGACAGCTGATTTAAAAACTTTTTCATGTGAGGTCAATGTTGGGGCTTCCATAAAGATAGTTTTTATTCATTTTTTTTTTCTGACTAGTTCATACCTTCCTGTTTCTCTGTGTTCCATATATTATTTTGTTGTCATTGGTAAAACGTGGGCACTTTGAGTATTATGATGTGGCAACTCTGGAAATCATATTATGGAAGTCAGATTCTCCTCTCTTAGTGGGATTTGTTGTTATTGCTTGTTGTGTGTTGTTTATGTAGTGTTTTTTTTTGTAAGCCCTTTGTTTAAAGTCTGTATTCTTTGTTGTGTTTAGGCACTGAAATTAATATTCTATTATCTTAGTGGACAACTATTTTTAAAAAAAAAAGATTTATTTATTTATTTTAGAGAGAGTGAGAGAGAGAGTGAGTGGGGGGACAAGCAGAAGGAGAGGGAGATAGTGAATCCTCAAGCAGACTCCCTGCTGAGTGCAGAGTCTAAAGCAGGGCTTGATCTCAAGACCTTGAGATCATGACCTAAACTGAAATGAAGAGTCAGCCACTTAACAGACTGAGCCACCCAGGTGCCCCAGTGGTCAAAATTTTTTTTAAACAAAACTTTTTAAAGCCAAGAAAAAACAGAGAAAATAAAACAAAAACAAAAACAAAAACAACTTCACTATTCTTTGAAGATTGGGTCCGTATTGGAATACTCTTTCAATTCTTAGCCAGAATATTTACAACACTGCTTTAGCATTTATTTCCTGTTTGCAACAAGTCTATAGGCAAGCCATAGTTGAAAGCTTGGGATCTTAGGTCTTTTCTGAACAGGTATTCAACCCTAGGTATGAAGGTCACATTCTCTTCCACATCAGCTTTAGTGAGAAATGATGACATACTTCACTGAATAATTTTAAGGCATATAACATGATGGTGTGATTTACATATATTATGAAATTATTACCACAGTAGTTTTAGCTAACATTCATTTTTTCATATAGATACAAAAAAAGAAAAGGAAGAATAAAAAAAGAAAAATGTCTTCCTTGTGATGAGAACTTTTATGACTATCTCTCTTTTTTTTTTATTACTTTTCAGTGTAACAGTATTCATTGTTTTTGCACCACACTCAGTGCTCCATGCAATCTGTGCCCTCTAATACCCACCACCTGGTTCCCCCAACCTCCCACCCCACGCTGCTTCAAAACCCTCAGATTGTTTTTCAGAGTCCATAGTCTCTCATGGTTCACCTCCCCTTCCAATTTCCCTCCAGTCCCTTCTCCTCTCCATCTCCCCTTGTCCTCCATACTATTTGTTATGCTCTGCAAATAAGTGAAACCATATGATAATTGACTCTCTCTGCTTGACTTATTTCACTCAGCATAATCTCTTCCAGTCCCGTCCATGTTGCTACAAAAGTTGGGTATTCATCCTTTCTGATGGAGGCATAATACTCCATAGTGTATATGGACCATATCTTTCTTATCCATTCGTCCGTTGAAGGGCATCTTGGTTCTTTCCACAGTTTGGCGACCATGGCCATTGCTGCTAGAAACATTGGGGTACAGATGGCCATTCTGTTTACTACATTTGTATCTTTGGGGTAAATACCCAGTAGTGCAATTGCAGGGTCATAAAGAAGCTCTATTTTTAATTTCTTGATGAATCTCCACACTGTTTTCCAAAGTGGCTGCACCAACTTGCATTCCCATCAACCCTGTAAGAGGGTTCCCCTTTCTCCACATCCTCTCCAACACACATTGTTTCCTGTCTTGCTAATTTGGCCATTCTAACTGGTGTAAGATGGTATCTCAATGTGGTTTTAATTTGAATCTCCCTGATGGCAAGTGATGATGAGCATTTTTTCATATATCTGATAGCCATTTGTATGTCTTCATTGGAGAAGTGTCTGCTCATGTCTTCTGCCTTTTCTTTGACATGGTTATCTGTTTTGTGTGTTTTGAGTTTGAGGAGTTCTTTATAGATCCTGGATATCAACCTTTTGTCTGTACTGTCATTTGCAAATATATTCTCCCATTCTATGGGTTGCCTCTTTGTTTTGTTGACTGTTTCCTTTGCTGTGCAGAAGGTAAAGGAACTGTACTCAAGAAACTACAGAACACTCATGAAAGAAATTGAAGAAGACACAAAAAGATCGAAGACCATTTCATGCTTTTGGATTGGAAGAATAAACATTGTTAAAATTTCTATACTACCTAGAGCAATCTATACTTTAATGCCATTCCGATCAAAATTCCACCAGTATTTTTCAAAGAGCTGAAGCAAATAATCCCAAAATTTGTATGGAATCAGAAGAGACCCCGAATCGCTAAGGAAATGTTGAAAAACAAAAATAAAACTGGGGGGCATCACGTTACCTGATTTCAAGCTTTAGTACAATGCTGTGATCACTAAGACAGCATGGTACTGGCATAAAAACAGACAAACAGACCAGTGGAACAGAGTAGAGAGCCCAGGTATGGACCCTCAACTCTATGGTCAAATAATCTTTGACAAAACAGGAAAAAATATACAGTGGCAAAAAGACAGTCTCTTCAATAAATGGTGCTGAGAAAACTGGATAGCTATACGTAGAAGAATGAAACTCAACCATTCTCTTACACCGCACACAAAGATAAACTCAAAATGGATAAAAGACCTCAACGTGAGACAGGAATCAATCAGAATCCTGGAGGAGAATATAGGAAGTGACCTCTTCCATATCAGCCACAGCAACTTCTTTCAAGATATGTCTCCAAAGGCAAAGTAAACAGCAGTGAAAATGAACTTTTGGGACTTCATCAAGATCAAAATCTTCTGCACAGCAAAGGACTTACTCTCTTAACTTTCCTATACAGCTGACCCTTGAACAACATAAGTTTGAACAGCATAGGTCCACTTGCCTGTAGACTTTTCTTTTTATAAATACAGTAGAATTCTATACATGTGTTTTCTTTTCCTTATGGTTTTCTTAAATAATATCTTATTTTCTCTAGTTTATTTTAATGTAAGAATACAGTATGTAATACATATACAAAGTATGTGTGAATCTATTATTCATGTTATTGGTAAGGCTTCCAGTCAACAATAAGCTGTTAAGAGTTAAAATTTTAGGGAGTCAAATGTTATATGCAGATTTTTCACTGCAGGACGGTGGCACTCCTAACCCCCACATTGTTCAAAGGTTAACCATATAACATACAATGGTGTTATCTGTAGTCATCTGGTTGTACTAATACTTATTTTTCTTATTACTGGAATTTTGTAACTTTAGATTACCTTCCTCCCATTCTTGTTTTCTGTCTCTGATAACACAAGCCTTATTTCTTTTCCTAAAGCTTCTCTTTTAGATTTCACATATAAGTAAGCTAATACAGTGCTTGTCTTTCTCTGACTTATTTCTTATAATGCCTTTCCATTCATCCATTGATGGATAATTAGATGTTTTCATGTCTTGGTTATTATAAACAATGCTGCTATGAACATGGGTACAGATATCTTTTTTGAGTTAGTGTTTTTATTACTTTTGAATATATTCATAGAAGTTGAATTGCTGGATCATATGGTAGTTCTATTTCTAAAATTTTGAGGAAGATCCGTACTGTTTTTCATAGTGGCTGTATCAATTTGCAGTCATACCAAAAGTGAACAAGTGTTCCCTTTTCTCCACATCCACGTTTATCTCTTGTGTTTTTGGTGACGGATATTCTAACAGGCATGAGATCATATCTCATTGTGGTTTTGATTTGCATTTTCCTAATGACTAGTGATGTTGAGCATCTTTTTATCTTCCTATTGGCCTTCATATATCTTCTTTGGAGAAATGTGTATTCAAGTCCTTTGCCTATATTTAAATTGGGTGTTTAGTTTTGTTGCTATTCAGTTGTATGAGTTCTTTATATGTTTTGGATATTAGCCCCTTATAAGATATGTAGTCTGCAAATATTTTTTTCCTATCCCATGAGTTTTCTTTTCACTTTGATTTTGGAGGTGACATGACATCCTCTTTTTTTAAAAACATTTTTATTTTTTTTTCAATTTGAGAGAGAGAGAGAGAGAGAGAGGGAGAGAACAAGTCAGGTGAGGGGCAGAGGGAGAAGCAGACTCCCAGCTAACCAGAGAACCTGATGTGGGTCTTGATCCCAGGACTCTGGGATCATGACCTGAGCTGAAGGCAGATGCTCAACCTACTGAGCCACTCAGGTGCCCCTGGATGTGACATTCTTGATACCCAGTATACCAGTATGCACCAAATCTGTAAAAAGCCTTTTCTTCCACAATTCGTGTTTTCCAACATCTTCATTGCCAGGTTTTCTGATCTGTTATTTTATGTCCCAAATATTTTTTCTTGGCCCAGGTTGTTGTGTCCAACAATTCTGCTTTAAAATTTTTTTTTGACAAAAGCTGGCTAGGAAGTCATCCAGGTTCTGATAAGCTCCAAGTCAGTGAAAACAGAGCCAAGAATTTCCAACAGTCGTTAAGAAGCCAACAGATAGTTCACACAACCACAATTTAAACATATAATTAGAATGTTAGAATGTAATTCTATATTCCATATATAAAATATAATTAGAATGTTAGAATGTAAGCTGCTTTCTTCAGACCACTGCCAGACTTGGGAGTGGGGGATGGTAAGAAAAAATTTTGAGTGCCACAGTGCTTCCCTGCAGAATAGTAGCTTCTTTCATCATTAAAATTCCCCCTGGTTGTTCTCAGTGTGATTCTTGGAGTTTTTCTTTTTTTCCAGTTTATGTATTTATTTTTGGAGGGGACAGAGCCCTGGAGTTCCCTACTCTGCCATATTCAGTGATGTCACTCTAAGCCAAACTTTTACCACTTATATTCAAGTTTAAACTTGAGGGTTTTTTTGGACTTCCTCTTTTACATATTATTTCTAATGGTGTTGAACTAGATTGCAAAAACTACTTTAAAATATGCAGGATATGGGTGCTATATGGAACTGAGGAATCATTGGACTCTACATCAGAAATTAATGATGTATTATTTGTTGGCTAATTGAGCATAATAGAAAAAAATACTTAGGATAACAAAAATAAAATGTCAGGATCATTACCACAATATTTCATTTTTCTTACTCTCTCATAGCATCAGTTACATTCTGCTTTGGTGTAAATATCATAAACAACTTTTTACATGCTATCACTCTTCATTTTGTATATTTTTTTCTACATTCCCTTCTAGAGGGAAAGGACTATATTTTTTTCATGTTTGCATATCAAGTAGCACGAAGCACAGAGTATCACACGCACAGCTGTGATCAATATACCTCTGTTGGATGAATGAATTTTATGTTACATCTTAGAGACCTTGAATAGAGTATCTTGGAATACAATCTTCACTTAACACACAAAATGTATTTGAGGGGCACCTGGGTGGCTCAGTTGGTTAAGCAACTGCCTTCGGCTCAGGTCATGGTCCTGGAATCCTGGGATCGAGTCTCACATTGGGCTCCCAGCTCCATGGGGAGTCTGCTTTTCCCTTTGACCTCCCCTCTCATGCTCTCTCTTACTTTCTCTCTCTCTCTCTCTCAAAATAAATAAATAAAAATCTTAAAATAATGTATTTGAGACAAACTTTACTGAAATATCATCTCAAAAAGACATAAAAACTAATGTTTTAAATTAGTTGCTGGTATCACATCCACCTCCTTTAATTGATTTTCGTGGATTCCCAGTGAGGAAAGTGACTCAGGACTTCTTACCTGCTTCACTCAAGACTCACTTACTTATACATTGTTTATTTCTAGCTCCTATTTTAGTTGTGGAATAACTTTTAAAAATGCTAAGTAGCTCCTGATAAAAGTTCCTAGTAAGTCTATTTTATTCTAGTTTTTATTCTATCTAGCTTTCTCATCTTATTTTTCATTATTTGTCAAGATTATTACCTTGACATTATTAAGTTTTTGGGTAGGAGCAGGCTTCTGAAGGCAAATGTCCATAGAAGAGAGCAGAGGCATTGGTATTAGTAATAGGGACATGGGTTCAAATTTGATTCTGGCTTTGCCATTTACTGGTGGTATTGGCTTTGCAAAATTAATAATTAAAGCCTAATTTCCTTCACCTAGAAAATGATAATTTTATCTCTATTACAGCTTACTTTGAAAATTAAAGGGCACATGAGAAAATCTTGATGTTAATTACTCATTTAAGAAATTATTAATTATTATTTATGACAAATTTGATAATTAAATTAGCCTTATTTACAAGTTGCCTAACTCAATTAAGGTATTGACCAGTATAGAAAATTACTCAAATAACCTTTGAATTTTGCTATCTTAAATTCTAAAACTCAGCAATCCAATATCTAGGTGCAATAGCATTACAAGGAAATAGTCTGAAAACCAAAGTTCTTTTCTTTCCTTTTCAGATTATTCAGAGTATTACACCTTTTTGGCTTTGGTTACTTAATAATTATCTACAGTAAAATCCCTTAAAACAATCCTGAAGAGTCTGATGCCTATTTACATCAATTCACTTTTATTTATTTATTTTCCAAATATTTAATTAAATTCTAGTTAGTTAACATATAGTGTAATATGGATTTCATGAATAGAATTCAGTGATTTGTCACTTAAATATAACACCGAGTGCTCACCCTAACAAGTGACCTCCTTAATACGCATTACCAATTTAGCCCATTCCTCCACCACTTTCTTCCATTAACCCTTAGTTTGTTCTCTATCATGAGTCTCTTATAGTTTGCTTTCATCTCTCTTTTTTCCCTTCCTGTATATTCATCTGATTTGTTTCATACAATCCCCATATGAGTGAAATCATATGGTATTTGTCTTCCTCTGACTGACTTATTTCACTTAGCATTATATTCTCTAGCTCCAACCACATCATTGCAAATGGCAAGATTTCATCCTCTTTGATGGCTAAGCAATATTCGTTGTATCTATGCACATTCTTTATCCATTCATTGGCTGATGGACACTTTATGCTCTTTCCATAGTTTGGCTATTGTTGATAATGTTTCTATAAACATCAGGGTGCATGTACCCCTTTGAATATGTACTTTTGTATCATTTGGGTAAATACTTAGTAGTGCAATTAATCTGTCATATCTTAGTTTTTTAAAAAACTTTTTCAGGAAACCTATTCTATTTTCCAGAGTGTTTGCACCAGTTTGCATTCCCACCAACAGTGTAAAAGGGTTCTCCTTTCTCTGCCACCTCACCAACACCTGTTGTTTCCTGTGTGGTTAATTTTAGCTATACTGGCAGGTGCAAGGTGGTATCTAATTGTGATTTTGATTTGTATTTCCCTGATGATGAGTGATGTTGAGCATTTTTGCATGTGTCTGTTAGCCATCTGTCTTCTTTGGAAAGATGTCTTTGGAAAATTGTCTATTCTTGTCTTCTGCCCATTTCTTAACTGGATTATTATTTTTTTTTTGAGTGGGAGAGTTTAATTAGTTATTTATAGATTTCATAGGTACCTTTTAGCTTTGTTGATTGTTTCCCTCACTGCACAGATTTTTATCCTGATGAAGTCCCAAATGTTCATGTCTGCTTTTATTTCTCTTCATTCCAGCAACATGTCTAGTAAGAAGTTGCTATGGCCAAGGTCAAAGAGGTTGCTGCCTGTGTTATTTTCTAAGATTTTATTGGTTTCCTTTTTCACATTAGGTCTTTCATCAACTTTGAATTTGTATTTGCATATGGTGTAAGAAAGTGACCTGATTTTATTCTTCTGTATGTTTTCCCAACACCATTTGCTAAAGAGATTGTTTTTGTTCCCCATTGGATATTCTTTTCTGCTTTGCCAAAGATTAGTTGGCCATGGAGTTATGGGTTCATTTCTGGGTTCTCTATTCTGTTATATTGATCCATGTGTCTGTATGGTACCAGTACCATACTGTCTTGATGACTACAGTTTTATGATATAGCTTGAAATCTAGAATTGTGATGCCTCCAGTTTTGTTTTGCTTTTCTAGAATTGCTTTGGCTATTTGGGGCCTTTTGTGGTTCCATACAAATTTTAGGATTGTTTGATCTATCTATGTGAAAATTGCTGGTGGTGTTTGATGGGGATTGCATTAAATGTGTAGACTGCTTTGGGTAGTATTGACATTATAACAATGTTTGTTCTTCCAATCCATGAGCATGGAATACTTTTCATTTTTTGGTGTCTTCTTCAATTTCTTTCCTGTGTGTTCTACAGTTTGCTGAATACAGATCTTTTACTTCATTAGTTAGATTTACTTCTAGGTATCCTAAAGATTTTTGTGCAATTGTAAATGGGATCAATCCCTTGATTTCTTTCTTTTTTTTTTTTTTTTTTGCTGTTTCATTATTGGTGTATAGAAATATAACTGATTTCTGCACATTGATTTTATATTCCATGACTTTGCTGAATTCATACATGAGTTCTAACAATTTTTTGGTGGAATTTTTTTGGTTTTCCACACAGTGTATCAGCCCATCTGCAAATAATGAATATTTTGACTTCTTCCTTGCCAAATTTGGATGCCTTTTATTTATTTTTTTTCTGATTGCTGAAACTAAAACTTCTAGTACTATGTTAAATAGTAATGGTGAGAATGGACATCTTTATCTTGTTCTTGACCATGAGGTTTTTCCCCATTGATGAGGATATTAGCTGTGGATCTTTCATATATCTTTACGTTATTGAGGTATGTTCCTTCTATCCCTAACATTGTACATTAGTACATTATAAAATTTCCATCCATCCTCTCCAGCCTACTTTGTTGAGTGTTTTTATCAGGAAAGGATGCTATATTTTGTCAAATTCTTTTTCTGCATCTATTGAGAGGATCATATGTTTCTCATCCTTTCTTTTATTAATATGGTGTATCACAATGATTGATTTCCAAATACTGGACCACCCTGCAGCCTAGGAAAATCCCACTTGATTGTGGTGAATAGTTATTTTAATGTACTGTTGAATTTGATTTGCTAGTATTTTATTGAGAATTTATGCCTCCACGTTCAACAGGGATATTGGCCAATAATTCTCTTTTTTAGTAGAGTACTTGTCTAGTTTTGGAATCAAATTAATGCTGACTTCATGAATGAATTTCAGTATCTTCCTTCCATTTCTATTTTATTTTTCTTTTTTCTTTTGGAACAGTTTGAGAAGAGTAGGTGTTAACTCTTCTTTAAATATTTATAATTGTTAGATCTTGATAGACCCCTTAATTATGATATAGTGTCCTTCATCATCTTGTTACAATCATTTTTTTAAAATCTAGGTTGTGTGCTTGGGGATACAAATTTAAATGTCAATTGAGGAAGTGTTTTATGTAAATCTGTTTGATAAAAGTTAATTGTGCTTTTGTAATTTAGAGTAGAAGTATGTACTCGTGATTTGGTAGAGTTTTCATGGAACGGATTATATGAAGGAATTTATACAGTTCAGAGAAAAGAGTAGAAATAAACAGATGAATGAGGAGTTAGAATTTGCCTTCTACTTTATTTGGGGTAGCAGAGTTCTAGGTCAATAAAAAAAAAGTCTTGAATTTTGCATCTCAGAAACATTTTGCAATTATTTAAATTAAAATAATTTTTTAAATTTTAATTTTTAATTCATGTATAATCAACACACAATGTTATATTAGTTTTGGTATGTTATGTAATAACTCAAGAGTTCTATATATTACTTGTGCTCATTACCATAAGTGTACTCTTAGTCTCATCCCCCTATTTCACTCCTCTTTCCACCCAACTCCTTTCTGCCAACCACGAATAGTTTTCTATATTTAAGTATTTTTTGTCTCTTCTGTTTGCTTTGTTTCCTAAATTCCACAAATGAGTGACATCATATGGTATTTGTTTTTCTTTGACTGACTTATTTCACTTAGCATTATACCATCTAAATCCATCCAAGTTGTTGCAAATGACAAGATTTCATTCTTTGTTATGGTTGATTATTATTTCATTGTATAAAATATAAGACCTGAAACCATAAGAATTCTAGTAGAGAGCACAGGAGGTAATTTCTGTGACATCGGTTGTAGCAATAATTTTTTAGATATGTTTCCTAGAGGCAAGGGAAACAAAAGCAAAAATAAGCTATCCAGGATCCATCAAAATAAAGTTTTGAGAGAGCAAAATAAACAATAAAACTAAAAAAACAATCTACTGAATTGGAGAAATTATTTTCAAATGACATATCCAATAAGGAGTTAATATCCAAAGTATATAAAGAATGTATACAACTCAACACACACAATCAAATTAAAAATAGGCAGAAGATATGAACAGACATTTCTCCAAAAAGGCATGTAGATGGTGAATAGACACATGAAAACATGCTCAACATCACTTATCATCAGGGAAATTTAAATAAAAACTACAATGAGATATTGTCTCACACATATCAGAATTGTTAAAATCAACAACACAAGAAACAACAACTGTTGGTGAGGATGTAGAGAAAAAGGAACACTTGTGTACTTGGTGGGAATCCAAACTGGCATAGCTACTATGTAAAATAGTATGAAGGTTCCTCAAAAATTTAAAAATAGAATTACCATATGATCCAGTAATTGCACTACTGGGTATTTATCCAAAGAATACAAAACATGAATTTGAAAGTATACATGCTCCCCTATATTTAGTGCAGCATTTTTTACAATAGCAAAATTGTGGAAGCAGCCCATATCTTCAATAGATGAATGGATAAGGAAGATATCATGTGTATTTTCAATGGAATATCAGTCATCTACAATAAAGAATGAAAGCAAAACAAATGAACAAAGGAAAAAAAAGAGTAAAGTCAAGAAACAGACCCTTTACTGTAGAGAACAAACAGGTGGTTACCAGAGGGGAGTTGTGTGGGGCGATAAATGAAGTAAGTGAAGTGGCTTAAGAGGACACTTTTCTTGATTAGCACTGTGTAATGCATATAATTGTTGAATCATTACATTGTACAATATTCTTCATCCATTCATTTATGGATGGACACTTGGATTTCTTCTGTATCATGGCTATTATAAATATTTTTGCAGTAAACATTAGGTGTGCATTCATCTTTCTGAGTAAGTGTTTTTTTTTCTTCTTTGGGTAAATTGCCAGTAGTGGAATTACTGGATCATACAGTTATTCTATTTTTAATTTTTTGAGGAACCTCCATACTATTTTCCATAGGAGCTACACCAGTTTACATTGCCACCAATAGTTTATGAGGGTTCCCTTTTCTCCACATCCTCACCAACATTTTGTTATTTCTTGTAGTTTTGATTTTATCCACTCTGAAAGGTGTGAGGTGATATCCCATTGTGGTTTTGATTTGCATTTCTCTGATGGTTAGTGATGCTGAGCATCTTTTCATGTGTGTTGGCCACCTGTAAGTCCTCTTGAGAAAAATGTCTTTTTAGGGGCATGTGGGTGACTCAGTTGGTTGAGCTTGATTTCAGCTCAGTTCATGATCTTGGGGTTGTGGTACCATGAGTGCCATGCTCAGTGAGAGTCTGCTTGAAATTCTTTCCCTCTGCCTTCCTCCAATTCATGTGCACACACACTCTCTCTAAAATGAATAAATTGTGGGAGGCTGCTATAAGGCTTGAGATGAGGACCAAACCAGGCCCTGACTTGTGCTTCCTTTAAAGTCTGAATAGCCTAACAAAAGGTTTAGGACGGGAAAAGTTGAGTAACACTGAGAAAGGGTCTGTGCTATGTGTTGTGCGCTCGCCTATGTGACTTCCTACACGCTTGCTAAAAAAAATGAGAACAATTCGGTTGGGGTCAAAAGTTTGTTGCTGGTCCTTGCTGCCCTAGTACAGCCCATAAATTACTTTCAGGTTTGCTGTATCAATACAGAACAATTGTACTGGCATCAGCCATTTGGAGTCACAAGGTCTGCTTATAGTTAAATGTGAAACTTATTATGGGAACTCATGGTTGTTTAACTAGACACAGGTATGTTGCTTCTCCTATTATCACTATATATATGGCCTTAATGCTTTGAATAAACTTAGCACTGTTGGACATCCTCCTCAGTGCTCTCCTGCCCCCATCTCTCTGTTTCTCGAGTTCTTTTCTTCATCCTCTTACCCTCATGTTCCTGGTCGATTTGTCGCGCCAGCCACAAGTGGCACCTGAACAGGGACCTGAGAACATTTCAAGGGAGTGCACGTACAGGCAAGTAGTTGCTGACAGTCAGTTAAGAGGAGCCCGGGTTGACGGGTGACAGCAGGAGTAAAATAACATGGGCCCATCGCAGTCTATGTAACAGGTCTTCTTTATGACTGCTTTGCAGGCCCTTATGAAGCAAAAAGGGTCCAAGGTCTCTAAAAGGGCCTTGCAGATAATTACGTAAATAAGCCTTCTTCTAGTATACCCAGGTTGCTGGGCCATCCCTAGCAAAGGGGACTCTGACTTTATCTCTCTCTGTTCTTCCTAATAGACGTGGGGGCTTCTCCCTCACTCATTTCCCATGGTAATGGCTACAACTGAAGCCAACTGGGGTTCGTCTAACTTGAGACAGAGACTGTAGGGAATATTCCCAAGCAGCTGCTGAAACTCTCTTTGTTTTGGGAAAGTTTCCCTGTCTTCTCTGGCCCGACTTGGACTGCTTAACCCCTCCCCCCTTGCTGGCAGGAAAGCATGGCATCTGCTCCTCTCTTGGAGCTGATGAGCTCTAAAACTGGGATTCCTTTCTCTGCCTCCTAGCAGCACTTTGTTTCTTCTGTCTCCCCCTTCTCCTGTTTCTGCACTAATGTGCGTGCAGCCTGCATGACTAGCTTTTAGATCATGCACCATGGATCCTTATCTTTTCACTGTCAAGGAGCAAGAAGAGCAGCCCCTGGACCTAATGCCCCCCACTCCAGATCTCCCCACTCGTGTCTCAGGTAAACATTTGAAGTGGAGTGGGCCCAGGTGGAACATAAATCAGTATTGGAACTAAGTTAAGTTTGTTGGTTTAATTAAGATAAACATGACTTTGAAGTTACAGCAGTAAATGTGAAGCTTTTATTCTATCAAAGTTTACTGAAGGTCAAATAAGCTTGTGTTATTTGTTAAAAATCTGTTAGCAAAGAAATGACTAAACTGATAGTTAATTGTCTGTCTCAAGGTTTTAATGGGTAATTACTGAAATAGCTTTCAAAGTCTTTAGTAACCTAAAAGTTTAAAATTTTGGTTGACCAATGGAATTAAATCATGGACATCTAGGTGTTAACCAAACAGGGTGAAATGCTAGTCATTAATTACTAAACATAGGTTTGTACTTTTGACTTCTTACAACAAAGAAAATAAGAATAATTAAATCTGTTGGTAAATATCTTTTGCACTTAACTGATTCATAAATTGGCATCTAAAGAACTCTATTGTGACAGTTCACAATTAATACTTAGTCTTCACTAGAGATTAAGGTGTTTTTAAGAGTATAAAATTCTACTAACTGTAAGACTGATAAAAATAAAAAGTAAACAACATTTTATTAAAGATAAAAGGTCATTTTGTCCTAAATAAGATGATTGTTTGGAAGAAAATGGCTTGGGACAGAACCTAAATGCAAAAGAAAAGTTGTAGAAGGTTTATGAAGAGAAACCTTCAGAAAAGGAGAAAAAGACCAGATGCCTGATCCTGTCTTCTGCAGAGGATGCGATTTTGTTTGTGTTTTTCCTCAGGATGAGGATACCACACACTGGCTTCCAGAAAGGTGGTGCCGAATCCTCGCGTCTCCGACAGGCTCAGTGAGCTCGGAGCGCGGCCTCATGTTGAATGGCCAGAACAGACAGGGAAAAACGACGTCTCCCGCCTTACAGCCAGAGGGATGTTTCATGCAGAATATTGGAAACTGGTTGCTGCCCTGGGACCAATCGGGGTGCAAATAGCCAGGAGTGGTTATACTGCCACAAAAGACTTCAATCTGACTCTGCGGGCCTGTGTTCCTAGACCTTTTTTACTGGTAGTGGGCTCGGGATCAATAGTTCTCACCTCTTTCCAAGGGGGACATCTATTGTATAATATCCATTGTGACCATTGTGTGTTAACAAATTGTCTACCTGTGTCCTTTCCTTCATTAGGCACAGGTCCCATGATAGTGTTTGTAACTATGCAACCTCCATATATGTTATTACCTGTAGAAGTAGAAAGACCTTGGTATGCTAATTATGGTTATCAGTTTGCCCTTGAATTGCAATTGCAGCTCAAACGAGTCAAACGTTTTCTGGGTCTATTGATAGCAGGAATAGCAGCACTAGTAACACTCATTCTGGTTGTTTACTGGACTCCTCATTATATTACCTGCTTTTGTTTTAATAAGGTGCATTGTACAGATTCATACTGGACAGCAATGATTACATGCACAAGCACAAATTCATATGCTTGACTTATTTAAGAAGGAAGGGGGAGATGTGGGAGGCCGCAATAAGGCTTGAGATGAGGACCAAACCAGGCCCTGACTTGTGCCTCCTTTAAAATCCAAATAGCCTAACAAAAGGTTTAGGACAGGAAATGTTGAGTAGCACTGAGAAAGGGTCTGTGCTATGTGTTGTGCGCTTGCCTACGTGACTACCCACACACTTGCTAAACAAATGAGAGCAATTCGGTTGGGGTCAAAAGTTCGTTGCTGGTCCTTGCTGCCTTAGTACAGCCCATAAATTACTTTCAGGTTTGCTGTATCAATACAGAACAATTGTACTCGCATCAGCCATTTGGTGTCACAAGGTCTTCTTATAGTTAAATATGAAACTTATTATGGGAACTCATGGCTGTTTACCTAGACACAGGCGTGTTGCTTCTCCTATTATCACTATATATATGGCCTTAATGCTTTGAATAAACTTAGCACTGTTGGACATCCTCCTCAGTGCTCTACTGCCCCCATCTCTCTGTTTCTTGAGTTCTTTTCTTCATCCTCTTACCCTCACATTCCTGGTTGATTTGTTGCGCTGACTGCAACAATAAATAAATCCTTAACAAAGAACAAATCTTTTAAAGTTTTCCACATTTAAAAAAATTACATTGAGGGGGAGGAGTCAGGATGGCAGAGAAGTAGCAGGCTGAGACTACTTCAGCTAGCAGGAGATCAGCTAGATAGCTTATCTAGAGATTGCAAACACCTGCAAATCCCATCGGCAGATCAAAGAGAAGAACAGCAATTCTGGAAACAGAAAAACAACCACTTTCTGAAAGGTAGGACTGGCGGAGAAGTGAATCCAAAGCAACGGGAAGATAGACCCCGGGGAGAGGGGCCAGCTCCCGGCAAGCGGCAGAGCAATGGAGCACAAAATCAGGACTTTTAATAGTCTGTTCTGCTGAGGGTCATCGCTCCAGAGGCTAAACCAGGGTGAAGCCCACGTGGGGTCAGCATGGCCTCAGGCCCCGCAGGGTCACAGAAGGATCGGGGGTGTCTGAGTGTCGCAGAGCTTGCGGGTATTGTAACGGGAAAGCCGGCTACAGAGACAGAGCCGACAGTAGGATCACAGCTCGGGGTTACCTTGAACCGGTCGCAGGCTCAGTGAGCTCGGAGCGCGGCCGGAGGTCAGGCAGATGGGAGTTACTGGGCACTGTTCTCTGAGGGCGCACTGAGGAGTGGGGCCCCGGGCTCTTGGCTCCTCTGGGCCAGAGACCAGGAGGCCGCCATTTGTATTCCTGTCCTCTAGAACTCTATGGAAAGCGCTCCTGAAAGCAAACCTGAGCGGATTACTCAGCCCGGCCCCTGATAAGGGTGGTGCAATTCCGCCTGGGGTAAAGACACTTGAGAATCACTACACCAGGCCCCTCCCCCAAAAGATCAACAAGAAGTCCAGCCAAGACCAAGTTCACCTACCAAGGAGTGCAGTTTCAATACCAAGGAGAGCAGCAGAATTCCAGAGGAGGAGAAAGCAAAGCACGGATCTCATGGCTTTCTCCCTGTGATTTTTCAGTCTTGCAGTTAATTTAATCTTTTTCTTTTTCATTTTTTTTCTCTTCTTCTGCTAAAATTTTTTTAACCTTTACACTTTTCTTTTTTAACGTTTTTTAACTAGTTTATCTAATATATATTTTTTCTTTTTTATATTTTTCTTTATTCATTTTCTTTTTTAAATTCTTTTCTTTTCTTTTTTCTCTTTCTTTCTTTTAGAACCTCTTTTTATCCCCTTTCTCCCCCCTCACGATTTGGGATCTCTTCTAATTTGGTTAAAGCATATTTTCCTGGGGTTGTTGCCACCCTTTTAGTATTTTACTTGCTCCTTCATATACTCTTATCTGGACAAAATGAAAAGGCGGAAAAATTCACCACACACACAAAAAAAAGAACAAGAGGCAGTACTGAAGGCTAGGGACCTAATCAACACAGACATTGGTATTATGTCAGATCTAGAGTTCAGAATGACAATTCTCAAGGTTCTAGCCGGGCTCGAAAAAGGCATGGAAGATATTAGAGAAATCCTCTCAGGAGATATAAAAGCCCTTTCTGGAGAAATAAAAGACTAAAATCTAACCAAGTTGAAATAAAAAAAGCTATTAATGAGGTGCAATAAAAAATGGAGACTCTCATTGCTAGGATAAATGAGGCAGAAGAAAGAATTAGCGATATAGAAGACAAAATGACAGAGAAAAAAGGACTCAACCGGTATCAAAAGATTGGGATCATTCCCTGCATATTTTCAGACCACAATGCTCTAAAGCTAGAACTCAACCACAAAAGGAAGTTTGGAAAGAACCCAAATACATGGAGACTAAACAGTATCCTTCTAAAGAATGAATGGGTCAACCGGGAAATTAAAGAAGAATTGAAAAAAATCATGGAAACAAATGATAATGAAAATGCAACAGTTCAAAATCTGTGGGACACAAGAAAGGCAGTCCTGAGAGGAAAATAT
This sequence comes from Mustela nivalis, assembly GCF_964662115.1. NCBI lineage: Eukaryota > Metazoa > Chordata > Mammalia > Carnivora > Mustelidae > Mustela > Mustela nivalis. Next base: position 34,878 of record NW_028134495.1, on the reverse strand, counting down.
ATAGTGGTACTAGCCTTTCTCAAGAAACAAGAAAGGTCTCAGGTACACAACCTAACCCTACACCTAAAGGAGCTGGAGAAAGAACAAGAAAGAAACCCTAAGCCCAGCAGGAGAAGAGAAATCATAAACGTCAAAGCAGAAATCAATGAAATAGAAACCAAAAAAAAAAAAAAACAATAAAATAAATCAATGATATTAGGAGCTGGTTCTTTGAAAGAATTAATAAAATTGATAAACCCCTGGCCAGACTTATCAAAAAGAAAAGAGAAATGACGCAAATAAATAAAATCATGAATGAAAGAGGAGAGATCACAACTAACACCAAAGAAATACAAACTATTATAAGCACATACTATGAGCAACTCTACGCCAACAAAATTGACAATCTGGAAGAAATGGATGTATTCCTAGAAATGTATAAACGACCACAACTGAACCAGGAAGAAATAGAAAGCCTGAACAGACCCATAACCAGTAAGGAGATTGAAACAGTCATTAAAAATCTCCAAATAAACAAAATCCCAGGGCCAGACGGCTTCCCAGGGGAATTCTACCAAACATTTAAAGAAGAACTGATTCCTATTCTCCTGAAACTGTTCCAAAAATAGAAATGGAAGGAGAACTTCCAAACTCATTTTATGAGGCCAGCATCACCTTGATCCCAAAACCAGACAAGGATCCCATCAAAAAAGAGAGCAATAGACCAATATCCTTGATGAACAGAGATGCAATAATTCTCATTAAAATACTAGCCAATAGGATTCAACAGTACATTAAAAGGATTATTCACCATGTCCAAGTGGGATTTATTCCAGGGCTGCAAGGTTGGTTCAACATCCGCAAATCAGTCAATATGATACAACACACCAATAAAAGAAAGAACAAGAACCATATGATACTCTCAATAGATGCTGAAAAAGCATTTGACAAAGTACAGCATCCCTTCCTGATCAAAGCTCTTCAAAGTGTATGGATAGAGGGCACATACCTCAATATCATCAAAGCCATCTATGAAAAACCCACCGCAAATAGCATTCTCAATGGAGAAAAACTGAAAGCTTTTCCACTAAGGTCAGGAACACGGCAGGGATGTCCATTATCACCACTGCTATTCAACATAGTACTAGAAGTCCTAGCCTCAGCAATCAGACAAAAAAAGGAAATTAAAGGCATCCAAATTGACAAAGAAGAAGTCAAATTATCACTCTTCACAGATGATATGATACTATATGTGGAAAACCCAAGAGTCTCCACTCTAAAACTGCTAGAACTTGTCCAGGAATTCAGTAAAGTGTCAGGATATAAAATCAATGCACAGAAATCAGTTGCATTTCTCTACACCAACAACAAGACAGAAGAAAGAGAAATTAAGGAGTCAATCCCATTTACATTTGCACCCCAAATCATAAGATACCTAGGAATAAACCTAACCAAAGAGGCACAGAATCTATACTCAGAAAACTATAAAGTACTCATGAAAGAAATTGAGGAAGACACAAAGAAATGGAAAAATGTTCTATGCTCCGTGATTGGAAGAATAAATATTGTGAAAATGTCTATGCTACCTAAAGAAATCTACACATTTAATGCAATTCCTATCAAAGTACCATCCATCTTTTTCAAAGAAATGGAAGAAATAATTCTAAAATTTATATGGAACCAGAAAAGACCTCGAAAAGCCAAAGGGATATTGAAAAAGAAAGCCAAAGTTGGTGGCATCAGAATTCCGGACTCAAGCTCTATTACAAAGCTGTCATCATCAAGACAGCATGGTACTGGCACAAAAACAGACACATAGATCAATGGAACAGAATAGAGAGACCAGAAATAGACCCTCAACTCTATGGTCAACTAATCTTTGACAAAGCAGGAAAGAATGTCCAATGGAAAAAAGACAGCCTCTTCAATAAATGGTGCTGGGAAAATTGGACAGCCACATGCAGAAAAATGAAATTGGACCATTTCCTTACACCACACACAAAAATAGACTCAAAATGGATGAAGGACCTCAATGTGCGAAAGGAATCCATCAAAATCCTTGAGGAGAACACAGGCAGCAACCTCTTCGACATCAGGCACAGCAGTATCTTCCTAGGAATATCGCCAAAGGCAAGGGAAGCAAGGGAAAAAATGAACTATTGGGATTTCATCAAGATCAAAAGCTTTTGCACAGCAAAGGAAACAGTTACCAAAATCAAAAGACAACTGACAGAATGGGAGAAGATATTTGCAAACGACATATCAGATAAAGGACTAGTGTCCAAAATCTATAAAGAACTTAGCAAACTCAACACCCAAAGAACAAATAATCCAATCAAGAAATGGGCAGAGGACATGAACAGACATTTCTGCAAAGATGACATCCAGATGGCCAACAGACACATGAAAAAGTGTTCCATATCACTCGGCATCAGGGAAATACAAATCAAAACCACAATGAGATATCACCTCACTTCAGTCAGAATGTCTAAAATCTACAAGTCAGGAAATGACAGATACTGGCGAGGATGCAGAGAAAGGGGAACCCTCCTACACTGTTGGTGGGAATGCAAGCTGGTGCAACCACTCTGGAAAACAGCATGGAGGTTCCTCAAAATGTTGAAAATAGAACTGCCCTATGACCCAGCAATTGCACTACTGGGTATTTACCCTAAAGATACAAACGTGGTGATCCAAAGGGGCACGTGCACCCGAATGTTTATAGCAGCAATATCCACAATAGCCAAACTATGGAAAGAACCTAGATGTCCATCAACAGATGAATGGATCAAGAAGAGGTGGTATATATACACAATGGAATACTATGCAGCCATCAAAAGAAATGAAATCTTGCCATTTGTGACAACATGGATGGAACTAGAACATATCATGCTTAGCGAAATAAGTCAAGCAGAGAAAGACAACTATCATATGATCTCCCTGATTTGAGGAAGTGGTGATGCAACATGGGGGCTTAAGTGGATAGGAAAAGAATCAATGAAACAAGATGGGATTCAGAGGGAGACAAACCAGAAGTGACTCTTAATCTCACAAAACAAACTGAGGTTTGCTGGGGGGGTGGGGTTGGGAGAAGGGGAGTGGGGTTATGGACATTGGGGAGGGTATGTGCTTTGGTGAGTGCTGTGAAGTGTATAAACCTGGCGATTCACAGACCTGTACCCCTGGGGATAAAAATATATGTTTATAAAAAATAAAAAATTAAAAAAAATTACATTAATTTATTTATTATTATTTATTTATATTGATTTATAAATATTCTCTTTATTCTCCAAGATTCTTCATAAGTATAAATCAGACAAGTAGTGGAAGGACCTTCTATTTTTGTTTGTTTAAAATTTTAATTTAAATTCTAGTTATTTAAAATGTAGTATAATATTGGTTTTGGAAGTAGTGTTTAGTGTATATAACATCTGGTGCTCATCAAAAGTTCCTTTCTTAATACCCATCACCTACTCAGCTCATCCCCCACCCACCTCCTCTCCATCAACCCTCAGTTTGTGCTCTAGAGTTAAGAGTCTCTTATGGTTTGCCTCCTCTCTTTTTTCCTCCCTTCCCCTAGGTTCTTCAGTTTTATTTCTTAAGTTCCATGTAGGAATGAAATCATATTATTTGTCTTTTTTCTGACTTGCTTGTTTTGCTTAGCATAATACACTCTAGCTCCATCCATGACATTGAAAAGTCTTCTGCCCATTTTTAAATTGGACTCTTTTTTTTTTTTGGTGTTGAGTTCTATAAGTTCTTTTTATATTTTGGATAGTAATCTGTTATTGGATCCATCATTTATATGTGTCATCTTTTATTCAGCAGATTGTGTTTTTGCATTGTTTATGGTTTTCTTTGTTGTTGAAAAGCTTTTTATTTTGGTATAGTTCCAGTAGTTTAATCTTGAATTTGATTCCCCTGACAGAAGAGACATATCTATTAAAAAAATGTTTCTATGCATGATGTCAAAGTGATTATTGCCTATACTTTCTTTTATCCATTCAGTCACCCTATGACTTTTGATTGGAACATTTAAGGCATTTACATTCAAAGTAATTATTGAGAGGTATGTACTTATTGCCATTTTGTTACTTGTTTCATGATTGGTTTGTAGTGCTCTGTTCCACTCATGTCTTATTCTCTTCCCTTGTAGTTTAATGGCTTTCTTTAGTGATATGATTTTTCACATTTCTTTTCCTTTTTTTGCATTTCTATTACAAATTTTGATTTGTGGTTACCATTAGGTTGATATATAACATCTTATGCAGATAGCAGTCTATTTTATTTTGATGGTCAATTAAGTTTCAATCCATTCTAAAAGCACTAAATTTTTTTTACTGCCCCCCAATGATGTACTTTACATCCTTTTATATTGTAAAGCCCTTGAGTTATTTTTATAGATATGATTTATTTTGCTGCTTTTGTGCTTTGATGTCTATTCTGGTTTTATAATTGATTAATCTACTATTTTTATTATACTGGTATGTAGTGAATTTTTTTACTTTCCCAATTTTCTTCCTCTTGATTATGGTCTTTATTTTCCACTTAAAGAATTATCTTTACAGTTTTTTGTAAGACTAGTTGGTGGTGTTAAACTCCTTTAATTTTTGTCCATTTGGGAAACTATCTCTCCTTCTATTCTTTTTTTTTCTTTATTTATTTGACAGAGAGAGATTACAAGTAGGCAGAGAGGCAGGCAGAGAGAGAGAGGAGGAAGCAGGCTCCCTGCTGAGCAGAGAGCCCGATGCGGGACTCGATCCCAGGACCCTGAGATCATGACCTGCGCCGAAGGTAGCGGCTTAACCCACTGAGCCACCCAGGCGCCCTCTCTCCTTCTATTCTGAATGATAGCTTTATTGGATAGCATATTCTTGGTTGCAGGTTTTTTCCTTTCAGTGCTTTGAATATATCATGACACTTCCTTCTGGCCTGCAAATTTTCTGCTAAAAAATTAGCTAATGGCCTTATAGGATTTCCTTTGTATATAACTGTTTTCTCTTGCTGCTTTTAAAAATTCTCTCTTTATCACTACTTTTGCCATTTTAATTACTATGTATCTTCGAGTGGTCTTCCTTAGATTGATTTTGATGGGGGTTCTCTGAGCCTCCTGCATCTGGATGTCTATTTTCCTTCTCAGATTAAGGAAATTTTCGGCTATTATTTCTTCAAATAAATTTTCTGCCCCCTTTCTCTCTCTTCCTTTTCTGGTATGTCTATAATGCAAATGTTATTATGATTGATTTTGCTGACTTACCTTAACCTATTTTAATTAATTAATTAATTTTTTTTCTGTCCAGTTTTATTGCTTTCCATTATTCTGTCTTCCTTCTCACTGATCCATTCTTGTGCATTTTCTAGTCTATTATATATTCTCTCTTATATATTGTTAATTCTGCTATTCTTCATCTCTGATTTTTTAAAATATTTTCTATCTCTGTTGAATGTCTTGCTGAGATCCTCTACTCTTTTCTCAAGTCCAGTTAGTATCTTTATGACCGTTATTTTGAATTCTCTATCAGGTATATTGTTTATCTCTTTTTCATTTAGCTTTTTGGCTGTTTTTTTTTTTTTCCTTTTCTCTCATTTGGGACATATTCTTCTATATCTTCATTTTATCTACTTTCTCTTTGTTTCTATGGTTGGAAAATCAGCTACATCTTCAGATCTTGAAACTATTGGCCTTGGGAAGAAGAGGTCCTGTAGTGCCCTGTAGTTTCATGTTCCCTGTTCACCAGAACCAGGTGCTTCAGTGTTGTCTTCTATGTGTGCTTCATGTGCACTACTCTTTGTTTAAGTTGTGTTTGCCTTCAGTCCACTCAGCTGCAATGGCTCTTTGTGCAGTTGCAAGCATGGTTTGTCCCCTGTGCTTTTAAGGGGCCAGTCTGAGGCACTTTGGTCTTATATTTGCATCAGACCAGAAGTCTTCCCTCAGCCATTTGCTGAGGCTTAGGTTGCATTGAACTGTAGGGTGCTATTGCTGTGTTGTCTCCTGAGAGGATTTTCTTGGTGGGCAGGTCCTGCTGTCAGACCACATGTTTGTCTCAGTAGATCTGCTGAGTTTTCAGTGACTTTGAACTACAGTGTTCTCTCCTTATGCTTCCTTCTGTGAGGTGTTTTTTTTTTTTTTTTTTGTGGCAGGGCCAACAGTCAGTTCAGATGTCTGCTCAGACCACTACTGGGGGTGTAGTTGAACTGGTGTGGGATGTTATCTTCCTCTTTTTCCAGGACAGGCAAGTATCACTTTGGAGTGGTACTAGTTACCTCTGGGGCTTATTGGATGAGAACTGGCCACAGCTACTTTGGAGGAACTCCTGCCAAGTGGGTTGGGTTGGATGGGGCAAGTCTGTAGGAGACCATAGGTGGGATGATCTTGGTGTTATTAAGCTATGTGGGAACTGTTTATGCTGGTTCCTGCAGGTATCTGGGTATCATGGTTGGAGGGTGGGTTACAGAAATGGTGTCTGCCAGCTTTTTTGTTCTTGGATAAATCTCTTTAAGATCCTTGCCCCCACCCCAGTGAATGTTCTCAGTTTAGTAAATAAATCACTTTTTCATATATCCAGCTGTTTTCAACCACCAACCAGCTGCTTCTATGTTCTATCTTGCCAGAATTGTTTATTATGTTGTTTCTTTAAGGGCAGGGATTCATTTTCTTCCTTCCAGCTTTCCCAGAGCTGAGCCTGGTGATTTTTAAAGTACCTGAAGTCAAGCCCCACTGAGTGTAACAACTCATGAAGTTAAGTCCCACTTGTTTACAAAGCCAAATGTTAAGTGGACTTGTCTTCCCATTACAGGTTCCTCATGTCTGGGGTCCCTGGCTTGGGGGATGTTCCTCTCCCTTCTTTGAAATTATGGTACACCTCCCATTTGTAGTTAGTCTCACCAGAAGTTTGGTTACCAAAGGGGTCTTTGCCTCTGTTACCATTTTTGATGTGACCTTCTTTCTACAGTTAGGTGTGGAGAATCTGTTCTGCCAGTTTGGGATTGCTTTCTGGGTTAATTGCAATGATATGGCTGTTATTTACTTGTATTCATGGGAGCATGTGAATTTAGGATCCTCTTACTCTGCTATCTTCCCAAGCTCTCCCCAATTTTGCTCCTTTAGTATCAGACAAAGGCATTCTAACCCAGGTTGTGCACATGAAGAATAAAATAAGTGTGCTTCTTTTCCTACCTCTGGTGCAGTGGTGCTTACTGAAAAAGGTCCACAAATTTACATTGCTCTGAAGTCCAATATCACCTTCAAAGCTTCTAAACTTTTTGCTGTTGTAGTTACTAAAGGGATAGTAAAGTTAGATATTGAAGTATATATTTATCTCAAAAGACCATTTACAAGTCAATTAAAAATGAAAAATCATATTATTAAAGTGAAAGCCAGGATATTTTGACAACAAAGAGAACCAAGTTTATGGTCTGATATAAGTATACAAAACCATTTATGTTTATTCTGGAGAATAAAATACAAAGCATTGCCTTAATATTTGACATTATTTTTTGAATGCTGAAACTCTTGGCTGAACAAAATGAAAACACCAAATGTATAATGAAAATGAGCTGGAATAGCTGATGTATTTTCAAAGGACTATTAGAAACCAAAGGAATGTATGTAAAGACTGTGGCATGGTAATGCCACAGAGTATTATATAGACATTAGAAATTATAAACACTAAAGTCCTTCAAATTCAATATTCTAGGATAGTATATAATATTCTTAAGATGTTTTTCCAAATAAAATCATAGGCTTTAGTTCAGGGTACTTGTGTTCATGTATCTAAAAAATTAAGCATATAGTTATTTAAACCTGTTTTGTAAAATAAACTAATAAATCATTTAAAAAAACCTTCACTTTTACTCCTTATTTTGAAGGTAGAAAATGGTTCAGCAGGAAAGCATAGCAAATTAAGAAACTGAGTTCTGGAGTTAGACTGCCTAGATTTGAATCCTAGTTCTGATCCTTACTAGCTGTCTGACAAAGGGCAAGTTACTTAATTTCTTTGTGTCTCAGTTTTTAAATCAGAAAAATAGGAGTAAGAATAGTATATATATCACAGGGCAATTATAAACATTAAATGAGATGATATAAATAAAATACTTAAAACAGAATAAAAGGTCATTAATTAAGTACCCTGATTTAAAGGCATAGTTTTCAACCTCAAGGAATTGATAATTCCATAAAGTGTTAAGTCCACTTTGGGAGAAAATACTTACACATAAGAAAAAACTAGAAAATAATTATTAAACAGTTTCATACAAGATATAAACATAAATGATCTAAAGAATAAAAACAAATTTGTGGTTAGCTTGTTGGTTTGCTTCTCTGTGGGAGAAAGTGGGACTGCTAGCAAAAGTGAGAACATAAGAAAACACAGAAGTGGGAATAAGTAAGACAAAAGGTTTCTAAATTTGCATTAGAATTTAATTATGCCCATATTTTGTTCTAAATCTTTCAAACTTTAGAATCGATGTTGTAAATATGAATCGGTATATTTAAGTAACAAACCATTTATAAGTACTGTAGAATTAAAGGTAAAACTTTAACATATGAATGTTAATATACATATGTATGTTATGATCACATTTGAGTTTCAAAAATGCCCTGTAAAAAAAGGCAAGACAAGTGTTTTTATTACCATTTTACAAATGAAGAAGTTGAAAATCAGAATTCATGTCACTTGCTTAAAGTTACACCACTAGTAAGTACTAGAGACCAGATTAGCAACCAGGTCTTCGGCTTCCAATGTAGTGCTCTTCCATTACACTATACTTATGGAATAGCAGAAAGCTAAGAACACGAGAAATGAGGACTGAATGTTTTGATAGGTATTATGTTTGATCTTCACCTCAAACAGGGAAAAAAATGGTATAGGATAAAATGTAGATACTGCCAAATCTCAGGTATGTTAAAAATAAATGGATACCAATTAGATATACTATGTCTTAGAGGTCCTCTTTCTTTTTGTTTTGAATGTTTTCCTAAAGGGTTGCGACATTAGAAGTGAAATAGAAATAACATACACATGGAAGATTCAGATAGAATCCTTTCATAGATCTTTTCTTCACCATTATCATTTTCTCTGAGGTAATATGCTTTTTGAAACACAGAGTGAAGGAACAGACCACACTTCAGCAGAAGCTTGCCCATGAATATTATATTTCAGCCTCAATCAAGTTGGTGTGTTTAAAGAACAAAGCTTCCACTGTAATATAAAACCCGACATAAACATCTTGATATTTCTATCTACTTGCCAATAGAGAAGAAAAAGTATAAAATAATAATAAAACTTATAATTAACTTCCATGCATAAGTGCATGTCATAGAGCAAAATCTCTGATATAGTTACATAAATATAAGTTCTTCCAAAACAACTTATAGTATCAACATTCAGATTTTATTAAAAAACCCACTGTAGGTAGTTTTGATCCCAATAAGTCTGTAGAAAAGTAAAATCCTTTCCCTCTTCTTTAGATAAATTTTAAATTATTTCTGTTCATATATGGGACTGTCAGTTGTTTGGTTCTTAAGGAAGAATTGTAGGGAGAGAATTCCCTGTAAGAACTTCAATAAGCAACAAAAACTCCATCATTCTCTTTTGAGGGCCTGGGTCAGGAGCAGAAGGAAATTGGACACAAACTAGCTTTTGACCAAGTTCATACTACACAGGTTGCAATATGCAACCTGGAAACTTTAGGGCCATTTGGCTGCATACTAGGGTGTTCTAGCACTTGCATATTCTGTTTTGGAAGAAATGACCCTACTTCGCCTAGTCATTCAATACTACAAAGGAAGAGGGTGACAGGACATTTTATGTAACTCCTGGATCATTCCAGTTCTCATCTAACGGCACGCATGCAAAGGAATATGTTAGAGTGATTGGGGACTAATTGCTAATTTTGTATCTTAAAGGACTAGTTCTTATCCTTTGTGAAGCTTTTATTTGAGGGAAAAAACTTTGGTCTCAGATCCATTTTTTACAATGCCAAGACAAAAATGTTCTTCACCTTTCAGTGAATGATCAAAAAACGACTTATAATTTAGTTAATAGTTGTGGACTGAGGGGCGTCTGGGTGGCTCAGTGGGTTAAAGCCTCTGCCTTCAGTTCAGGTCATGATCCCAGGGTCCTGGGATCAAGCCCCGCATCAGGCTCTCTGCTCAGCAGGGAGCTTGCTTCCCTTCCTCTCTCTCTGCCTGCCTTTCTGCCTACTTGTGATCTCTGTCTGTCAAATAAATAAATAAAAAAATCTTAAAAAAATAGTTGTGGGCTGAATTTTTAAAACTTAAAATATCCTTAGGACCTTTAACAGTGTGGATTCATAAATGAGATATATTTATAGGAATACATGCAGTTAGGTACTTATAAATTATTAATGGAAATACTCATTTTTTGTAGATAATTTGAGGTAATATTTGGGAAACTTTTTTCAATGATTTTCATTGGAAATGGATTTAAATTATTCTCTACATGTTTCTTCTCCTTTTTCTGGCAAAGAGCCCTTTTTCTTGGTTACATAAGTCACACTGGAAAAGGAATGCTTTCTAAATGTAGACAGTCTTCTCCTAAAGCTCCCCCCTGAAAAGAAATATAAGAGAGGGTCAAAGCAACAATTTGATGCAGCCAGAGACAAGGTTATGACCACTGACTTTTGCATTCTAAGAACAGAATCACAAGGTTTAGTTTCATTGTGTAAAAAATGAAGGTGGATGGTGCGTTGAATATGATATGGCATGAAGCTAATCAAAAAGGCAGCTGTCACAACTATGATCATTCCTACAGCTTTTTTGCGGCTTGATAGATTTTTCTTCAGTGAATTTTTAAGTAAGGTTAAAATGATCATTGTGTAACATACAATTATAATAACAAAAGGAATGATAAATCCAACAAACAATGACACATAATGCAAGACCAAAACATAATTTTTAGCTTGATTGTCCTGTGGAGGCTCAAAGCACTTGGTATTGTTTTTCTCATCTTTGTAAGTTTTGGACATAAGAAATGGAGAACTGGTCAAAATCACAAAAATCCAAATGCTAACACATACAAACCTGGCTTTCTTCTGTGTAATCAAATTAATGTTCTGTACTGGAAAAACAATTGCAATACACCGGAAAAAGCTCATGGCTGTCATAAAGAAGATACTACAATAGAGGTTGACATACAAGGCATAGGTGCTGAGACGGCACAAAAAGTCACCAAAAAGCCAAATGCCTTTGTGAACATAATAGACTACACGGAGAGGCAGTGTACACACACACAGTAGATCTGCTACTGCTAAATTAATCATGTATACTTGGAAAGCTGACTTCTTGTGATATGTTTTTATGAGGACATAGAGCACAAAGCTATTTCCAAAGAAACCCACAACAGAGATCATAGAGTACAAGGTGGAATACACTTGATTGCGGAAGTCATCAATAGTGTCATTGCACGTGTTGTTATTGGCAGCAGATAATGTCAGATTCCCGACTCCATCCATGTTTCTCTAGGACTGTCTCCTTGGTACCTAAAATATATATATATATATATATATATATATATATATATATATACACATATATATGTATATATCCTTGTCAATTTTTATTAGACAATAAATTACAGGGCTTATTAAGATTTCATTTTATATTGTCATATATATACTTTTTGACCCTGGCAGGAATCAGAGATGGTAGGGCAATAAAGAGGGATTCAGCAGCACCTTGCTTCCAGGAGAAGGGTTTGGGTCCCATAGGCATCAAGAAAACTCTTTTTCCCTCCTTTCCCACCCAAGTTTGTTTAATGGACTTCCTTCTAATCTTCAAAACCTAGCCAGGATAGCTCTGCTTTTCCTTTAAGTCATATTACTCTAGGCTATTCTGTAAATCTTCCTTTTTAATTGAGTTTTTCTATTAGATAAAATCTTTAATGATAGTCATTTTTCATAAATATAAATATCCATATATCCATCTATCTATCTACAGCTATCTATCTATCATCATCTATGTATTGGAAGAGCATTGAATTTTCTTGGAGAATAAAATCTAGGTGAAAATACTCAGTTCCCAGAGGAGCCTGAGTGGCTCAGTGGGTTAAAGCCTCTGCCTTCGGCTCAGGTCATGATCCCAGGGTCCTGGGATTGAGACCCGAATTGTACTCCTCTGCTCAGCAGGGAGCCTACTTCCTCCCTTCTCTCTGCCTGCCTGTCTGCCTACTTGTGATCTCTGTCTGTCAAATAATTAAATAAAATCTTAAAGGAAAAAAAAAAAAGAAAATACTTGATTTCTTCAAGCAAAGGGCTTCCTAGGTAACATCTGCTGGTTGATGCTCATTTAATTGTTTTAATGAGGGAAATAAGTTCCAAAGTGGTAAAAAAAAAATTTAAAAAAATCTGCACCATAAGTTAAGGCCCTGAGGAAAGATGTAACATAACTGTTTAAAATATACTTTCTGGGTAAGGATATTGTTACAGCTGTTTATTCTTGCTTTCTTCCTAGACTCACTTTCAAAGCCATACTATTCAATAATGCATGGTCATTTCTTTCATACCAAGAGGTTGTTACTTGGTCTAGGTTAGTTAAACTATATCAAGATAGTCAATTAAGGCATTAAACAAGCTCTGATCAGATAGCTCTAGGCCTAGGGATGAGACAATGTGAAAATAATTTCTAGTGTTCCTCCAGATTCTTTAATTCTTTAAGAAAGTGGGAGCAACTCATCAATATAGAATATGGTGGATAACCTTTTTTTTGTGGATAATCTTTGATTAAAGTCTGATTTCTTGGTTTTACACAGTTCTTTCTCCCGAGTAAAAGGAAGTTGGTGTTTGTAAGGTGGCAAGGCTGTTTGAACATGCAAGAACTCCCAACAATGGAGGGGATTGATCTTGTCCCTGAATTAGAAATAATGAAACGAACAGCTATGGGAGTTGTTTTAGGTGGGATATAACTTCCAGGTTTACTACTGCTAACTACTTAGCTAGTTGTTTCATTTTTTCCTTTAATTGAAAAATGTCATAATTTTTCACCAAGGACTGTTGGTATATGACAAAAAATTGAGGATGAATCATTCTGAGGGTGGATACCTAAGGTCAAAGAGATAAATGAGTTGACTATTCCCAACTTCTGCATTATTTTTCAGTTTGCTTTCCAGTTACCTGCCTCTGTCACCATTGGTTCCCTGAACTCAAGTGCAATTGTGGAAAAGAGGGAAACTGCCTAAACTTAAGTCTTTCTCTGTTAGCCCTGTTGCTAGGTTTTCCACAAATTGTGCAGTTATGATGAGGCACTAGATGGCGCTGTTGAGTGTTTTGGTTTTTGTTTTGTTTTGTTTTGTTTTTTTGCTATACCCTTTGAGAACTACACTTGAAAGGTGTTAGATTAATTACCATCTGTCTTTCCTACCACTATCAATCCCCACAACATCTTTCTAAAAGCTCTAGGTAAGTTGTCCATATACTGGGGCTTCTTCCAACTCTATCATATTCTGTTCTAAAAACTTCAGTGGTCCCTGAGGGCTTTCAGAATAAAATCCAAACTTCTTGGCATGGTATTTAAGGCTCTCTATAGCCTAGTTTCAACTAAATTTTCCTAGCTTCTCTCTCACTTTTCTTCTTTGCACACCCTATAATTCAATGAAACAACTATTATACTATGCTAGGGACATGTGCTACATGTTTTCTCACCTGACTTTTTTCCATGCCATTTCTCTTGCCTAAAATACTCTTTCCACCATCTAGGTATATGCACAAACTCGAATTACAACCTTTTTGGGTGTGAAGACTTTAAGACTTTCCTCATTCTCCTTCCACAGTAATTTCTATCATTTTCCCTTCTAGAGAACTCTAAATTTCTCTTTCAGATCAATGATTTGTATGTATATGTTATCTTCCCTTATAGACTATCTGGTTGATATATAAGAAGGCATGTCACACAAGGCTAAGACATACGTACTTTGATCATAAGTGTTCAACAAATGCTAACTGAGTGAATGAATACATGAATGATGAACAAGTTTGTCATTTAAAATTATTTATCATTCAAAACCACTTAGAGTTATCTTTGCATTCCAGTATCATTTAAAATCTTTCCAGCCTCAGCGCCTAAAGTTGCTTCTTAAGGTATTAAGGAAGGAACTAAATCGTAATGCTAACTGTAAGATTGAAAAATATTATATCTTGACACGGAATAATCATTTATTTGTTTTTGTGTTAAATATTATAAATTTGACATTCCAGATCTTTGAATAAAAGGTGCCAAATAAAATTGATAAATGAATGGACAGCAGATGGTCATTAGTCCCATTAATAAATTTTCCAGTCCTTACAGACCAAAATAAACTTTCCTAGTAATGTTGGTATCTTAAGTTCAACTGTTTATTTATAACTAAGTCAAATCAATGACTTGTATTAGGTCATAAAAAGAAAATTGTAAAACGTTCAAACAAGTAATGACTCATAGAAGGATAGAGATCATGTAGTCTAAGCCACTCATTTCACAAATTATGGCTTTGCTTATCTTAGACAGCATTTAATTTATTTTTATAGAATTTACTGTGATCCCCAAATAATGAGACCCACACTATATGAATTCAGAGATACCTAATTCCTATCCCTGCCTTCAAGCAGCTCAAAGTCTGGGTGGGGAGTGATAACTCAGAAGTATGGAAAACTTATAATATAGTATGGTAAGAACTATCTTAGAACAAATAAAATGGGCTATTAATTGATCAATATAAACAAACAATAAACAGAAAATTAATTTTTTTGTGCAGATGACAAAGGAAGTTACTTTGTTAAGATAATTTGCAAGTTGAAGAAACAAGATTGATTTGGAAAGTGGAACCATACCTCTTTCTGACACTGCAGTGCCTTTCACGAATGTTCCTAGTTAGTGGTCAGTGCTTTTTATGATGTAATTTCAGATGAAGCCTAAAATGAAATCACAAGATTGAAAAGAAAGTCAGTGACCTTAGAAGGAGTCCAGAAGGGTCATGGGAACTTAGTGGCCTTAAGTACAGATCCAGGGTGTGTCATGGGATATCACAGCTTTACTGACAGATTTAGGTCTAGTTATTTGATTCCTTCCATGCCTCCTTCTTTCTTCTACTATCATTTTTACATCCCCAGGGGATGGGGGTGGAACTTTGAGTATGGACCAGGGCTGATCACAAATTTTTGTTGTTGTGTGCAAATAGCTTCTGTGTCTAAAGATGAACCCAGGATTATAAAAATACTCTCCTCTCTATGAAACCATGATATTTCTCCTATTTTCTCTTCTAAAATGTTTGTTATTAAGTTCAAAGGAAAAATAATTTGAAAGTTCATATACAAGGGTCTGTTTTTTTAGGAAAAAGCATTAGAACATTAAAAATATCAAATATATATATCTGGAATGGCTTATGGACAGTTTTTCTTGAAGGAATTATAGATTAGAAGATCTTGGGCCCTTTTCCCTAAAATCTCACAGTATCAGTTATTGTTTATATCATTAATTTGGCATATTTATATGCCTTCAGAAATCAACTGTTTTATAGTTTGTATTGTTAAATTTTCATGAGTATATGCTTCTTCTCTTCAATTAAACTATATCAGAAAATCTAATGAAGTGTAACAAATCTCCAAGAAATAAATAAGGGCTTTTGTGAAATGGTAGCAACCTGAACACCCCCCCCTTCCCCAATTTTTATTTCCCTATGGCAATTTCATCCCTGAATGTGGGCACCACATAGGCTGGCCACTTTTCATTTATCTGTGGCCTAAGTACCAAAAAATAAATATCTTTCAGTTTATCCTTAGCAAGTATCAACACACCAGACTTTTCTAAAGGAACTCTGCAGAAAAAAAAATCAAATGGAAAATAAAGGAAATTAAAAATATAAAATGGAGACAAGTTTTAAAAGTAGGAATACAAACCTACAGCTCTAATAGTGCTGTTTGAATCCACTCTGTATTCAAATAACCATTTTTTAGATCCTCTCCAATTTATTTTCCCTTTCTGAATTTCCCTTCTTTTCCCAATAAGGAATTGTTATAGGTAACTTACTACTAGCAGTCTGGGTGAAGTATGGGCTGCAGGTGAGGAACTAGTTAAACTGAGTTGGCTTTTTATTTTTTTACTTAGTCAATAAATTTTCTTTTTTGTTTAGCTTGCCCTAGATATCTGTAATCAATAAAGGTATACTGACTGAATATTGAATGAAAAAAATCTGAGCCTAAAATTGTATGATTTCACTCATCTATGGAGAAAATTAACTTTACTCTGTCACAATTTTGTGTTTAGTCAAATCTTATATTTTTTCCTAGTGTGGAAAGAGAAAGAAAGTTTGTGAGCTTCTAAGACCCATCTATGAGAAGTGTAGTTTTACCAGGCTAATGTACTAGTTATCCATATCCAAGGTAGTTGTACAGTTATAGTTTAGTTCACGGTACATGCACAAGAGATTACATGTCACATTGTTTGGGCAACAGTGTTTCCTCAAATTTGGGATTCTGACATATCTTCTATTATTATTATTATTATTTTTTTTTTTTTTTAGAAATTCTGAGCTTTGCATATAGCAGGCACTCAATACTTTCACTCTTTGCCTTTTTTTTTTTTTTTTCTAGTTTCCTCGAGGACTCTTGTCTCTGACACTAGCTTCTGCTAAAATTGGATTCTACCATTCTTATCTGGGTGATTGGGTGGGTAGACATCAGGCCAATAAGTGAAAGTGTGGATATACAATTTTTTATTTTAATTATTTAGTTTAGGTTTTATTTAGATATTTTGTTTGGGTCACCTTAAATCCGTGTGTGTGTGTGTGTGTGTGTGTGTGTGTGTGTGTGTATTCTTTCTTCAGCTTTAGCCTCCAATGAACCTATAACCTGGTCAAGCAAGCTCCAGTGAATGAGGGAAGTAAGAGATTCAGAAATAATCTGACAATACAAGGTCCCAATTCACATATGATACTCTTTATTGTTGCTGCACTGGAACTACCTATAAACAAGAATGACTTACACATTTTGTACTAAGTGTGGTCTGGGTAGAGCTGGGGATCTACCTACCTTGGCTGGTGTCTTCTATTAAGTGAAGGTAGTAATAGTACTTCTTCTTTTATTTCCGGTCAAACAAAAAACCATTCCTCTTCCTCTCAATCCAATTTAGTACATTTCTCCATTGATGTCCTGCAGTGTTTTGTTTGTACTTTCTTGATAATTTTCATTTATTGTTTTGTGTCATAGTCATAATTCCCACCCCAATTCCACTAGACCTAAAGAGCAATAACCAAGTCTTATTCTTTCTGTATTTCATGCTGTGAACAGTTCAGTGTGTTTTAAATATCAGTTGGTTTGAATTAATCAATTTTCTATAAGCTTTTAGTGATGTTTTACCAAAATCAGAGGGAATCCTTGCATGGAGAAAGACAATGAACATGGTGGAAAGTTTGTAGGACTGATAGGCCCAAGACCTGGATCATACCCTGGGCTATCGTGGATGATTAATTGTGCAAACTTGAGTAAATTACTTCCTCCCTACGATCTCTTCACTTATCTTCATTTCAATAGGTTTATATTATATGTCTCCGAATTTCCTTTCAGTTTGCCATTCTAGAAATCTATGAAGGGTAGGGTATCATTTTCCTTGGTTTAAAGGAATTTTTTTCCCTTGTTTAATCTTAGGAACAAAAGAGCAAGTAAGATGAGAGACCTATGGCTTTAGTGAAGAGGAACATGGACAAAAGCCTGGTTTTTAAATAATATTTTCAATAATGCAACTAATGTTTGCAAGCTTGATTTAAAACTAGTAGTTGTTCCCTGAGTTTTCGGTGAACATCTGAAAGAAATACCCCATTCCTCTTTGATTATATTAGCTGTTCTCAGGATACAAATTTGGCCAGGGCCTCTAAAGGCAACACAGAAGTTCTAGCTTTGACAGTGGTTTCTAAACTAACTGCTAATCTTATGATGTAAAGTCGTCCCACTTTCTAGGACATTTTCTCAGCGGCCTTACCCCTTTTGGTATATAATAACAAGTTATAACATCTCTTGTTATGGCCATTCTTTAGATCTTCTAACAGAGAAACTTCTAAAGTCATCTTTGTTGTTTCCTTTTTGTCATCTTTCCTATGTGATGCCCCTCATGCTTGATCATATGGTGTTAGGGTTGCAGGGCCAACAATACATCCATCCATATCTCGGCTAATACATGACATCTATCCTGCAAAGTATCTAACAAGCCTTAATTTCTTTTAAATGACTATCTGATACATTTTACTCTTTGTTTTCTTCATTCTCTTTCATTACTGGTACTATTTCTTCGCTTCTGGCTCTCCTTACCTCATACATAGATGACATAATTACCTACTTTCTACATGCACCTTGTATTTTAGCCATGCTGAACTGTTTGTAATTCCTGGAGAGGTTTTTCATACCCTATTAATTTCAGGCCTTTTTGCCTCAAAATCATCTTACACATTACTGCCACACTGGTCATTCTTTTTTAAAAAAAATTAAAATTATTCTTCATACCAGTCATTCTTTAACCTTTGGTTGCACTTGTCTTTTGGCTGCTCAAGAGCCTACAATGACTATAATAAAATCCCAGCCTTATATTTCAGGCAACCTTTTCCACAATCTAGCCTTAGTCTCCTATCCAACCTTCTGTCTTACAGAGAAAGATAATAATGACAGAAGCCAAAGAAGTATTAGTAGTTGGTAAAAGAAAAAAAATCCACTAGTAAGTACTAAGGAGAGCCTAGGGCTGTCAGAAGGAGAGCCCTGAAATAAACTGTGGGGTCTTTTTGGATGTATAGTTTTTTCAAACTAAGATGTGATGCAGAATGAAAGTGACAGCCTAATTATTGAAATAGTGACTCCTGGCCAGACTTGGGTCAGGAACAAGGTTATCCTGACATGCAAATTTAAAATTCTGATTGTTTTGACAGGCATGTTCCTTGAGTGTAGTATAGGGAGCCACCAAATTAAGCCAATATCCCTGCTCTTCAGATCAGTGATTTTTTTTCTCCCTGAGATTATGCCTTATAGTACCAAGGTTTAAGTTGTTTTTAATGTTATCCTGTCATCATTTCCACGTATCCATGGTTTTTACCCAACTCCTTCCCCCCAGGCCTACTTCCAGCCCTGCACAACTTGAACCATATTTTGAGCAATGAAACATCTATTTTGACCTTGTTATTGATCCAATCTAAACAAATCATAAACTTTTTTTTTGCTTTTAAGTAATATCTTTGGAGATAATCAAGTATACTTGATATCTCTAATAATCCTAATCAGGGGAGATGCCAGGGCCAACTTTGGTCAACAGAATGACAGGTAGGAGTTTGTTTGTGTTCTGGCCTTTGGACTCTAACATGGTCTTATGAGATGATCTGACTTCTGAAATTTGGCTCCCAAAAGACTGTGAGAAAATTTTTAATAGTTATATTAATCTAAATTTGGGGACTTTACACTATGATTGTATTTTGTTGGACTAAAGCAAATTATAAATCTTCTTACTTGGGAAAAGGACTCACTTATTTGGGTTAATAAGTGCCCAAAAAACAAAGTAATCTGCATAAGGAAAGAGATTTACATTCTATAAGGAACAGGAATATAATGTGGAAAATTACAGAGTCTACTACGTTTTCCAAAATATAGGAAGACAGTGAAATAATTCAAAATTAGAGGAAAAGGAACATGGTTGATTTTAAGATAAGTTGGTTTTAAAAAATGTGTGTTTTTGAGAAAGGTAGATGTAGGTTATGGTGTTGAGGGGTAGCAGAAAATTTCTTCAGTTTATATCATGGGTAAACAAGAGGACTACAATTGTTTAAAATATCCCAAAATCCACAAGGAGGTTATAAACTCACTTTATTTTAAATTTTAGAATTTTAGGGGTGCCTGGGTGGCTTAGTTGGTTAAACATCTAGCTTCAGCTCAAGTCATGGTCCCAGGGTCCTGGAATTGAGCCCCACATTGGGCTCCTTGCTCAGTGGGGAGCCTACTTTTCTATCCCCCTGCCTGCCACTCCCCCTGCTTGTGCTCCTTTTGTCTCTGTCAAATAAATAAATAAAATCTAAAAAACAAAATAAAGTTTAGAATTTGAAGAAATGTCCAAATAGAAAATATTTAGGTTTAAAAACAATCTTAGGAAGAATGTGGGCATTGATTTTAAATGTTTCCAAAAGATGAAAGAGAATGAAATTCATAAAATAGTGATTGGATTTGGTAATTAGGAGGCCAGTGGTGACCTTAGAGAATACATTTACAATAGAATATTGAGTTTAGAAAAAATATATGAGGCTTAAAACTTTTAATCAGACTTTTTGGTCTCCATTTAGATAACCATTATCAATAAAAAGAAAAAAAGGATGAATGAAGATATATTAGTTTTCTATTGTTGTATAACAAATTATCATAAACTTAAAACAACACTAACTTATTTTCTCTTAGTTACTATGGTTTAGGAGTTCAGGTATGAGTTATCTGGGTCTTCTGCTTAGGGTCTTACACAGCAGCAATCAAGTTGTCAGCCAGAACTTTGACCTCACTGGAGGCTAAGGATCTTTTTCCAAGATCACTGGTTGTTGGCAGAATTCATTCCTTGTTTTTGTATGATTAAGCCCTGTTTTCTTGCTGACTATTGACCAGGAACCACTCTCAGCTCCTAGAGGTCACCCTCAGGCCCATGACACATAACCCTCTTCTCTCACAACGTGGTTATTTGATTTTCTTTCTTCCAGGATATCAGGAGAGTGATCTCTCTGTTCAATTATTTCTAAATTCTTTCTATTAACTTAAGGTCTTTTGTGGGAGCTGGGGGCTGGTCTTCTTTTGAAGGCCTCACTTGATTAAATAGTGCCACCCAGGATAACTTCTTGTTTGGTTAACTGAAAGCCAACTGATTGGTACTCTAACACATGAATGAAATTCCCTCATATTTGTAGTCCCATCCACACTCAAGGGGAGTTGATTTTATAGAGTTGTTCACGAGGGAGAAAGAATCCTGGAGCCATCTTTAAATTCCACCTTCCAAAGAAGAAATGTCTAGGAGGGATTTTCTAGGGAGGAAAGTGTTGTCCAAAGGCAAGCTAGAAAAATCTACAAAGAGTAGCAGCAATAGAAGTGTGGGTTTATACATAGAAATCTAAGGATAATTGGTTAAAGTTCTTCAAGTGGGTGTTCATTTCTTCTCAGACACTTTTTTTCCTGGTAAGGTGTGAGTGAAACAGTTGTAGTCGGCATATAAATGCTCCAACATAAAAAGATGATCATAAATCTTTGCCTAGAGTCCAGGTGAAGTCTCCTGGTTATCCTAGAGGAAAAGCTAGAAATGAAACTGAAAGCTTCCAGATAAAGGCAAGATTTTCCAGTATGGAAAGAAGCTCTTTTAAAAAGGCACAAAATGCCATTAAAGAATCAGTGGGGAATTAGATCATCCAGTTGTTCAATATTGGGTAGCCTTTAGTGTGGAGGAACAGACTATGCCTTACTTCTATAAATGTCACAGAACAGTAATGCAGTTAACATTTTTTCTCAGGAATGTATACATTTTTGAGACTTTGGCTAGTACATCTGATGAGGGAGCAGGAGGCTGGCTGAGGACAAAGCAGGAGCTGGCGCCTTGCACCCCCTCTTCACCCTTTCCCCTCCATAAGTGTAGCAGCCCTCAGGCAGCCCTGACTGCCATGAACAATAAGCAAATAGTTAACTTGCAGAGCTCACAATCCTGCTAGACAGGAGTCTCCCTTGGCTTACAAATGTTCTAAATCTCACTAACAAAGACGATTGATAGCAGGATTGTGACACCCCACCAAAAAGTCTCCCAACTATCTTAATGTTAATGGCTGGTCTAAAGACAACACTGATCCAGCAGCAAGGGCAAGGCCTCCGGCAGGCCTGGAACATCCTGGCACCTTTTAGGCCCTCTTTAGCATATGAAAACTCCTCCCTTCCCCTCACCTTCCCCCAACAGCAGGGTACATAACCTGCCATCCCTCACAACCCAGGGCAGCAGCTCTTCCTGCCCACGGGTCCTGTCCCCGTGCTTTAATAAACCACCATTTTGCACCAAAGATGTCTCAAGAATTCTTTCTTGGTCATCGGCTCCGGACCTCAGCCCACCAAACCTCACCTAGGTTCTAGAACTTCATCATACCTAGGTTCTAGAACTTCATCACGTCCCTAGTTATCTATTCTTAGTGAATACAGTGAAATGGAAATGGATTATGACTATGCAATGGCAGATGAAAACTTAACTAAACTTAATTTAATTGAGCAAAACTCTTCTGTTTTAATTATTTGATTAATGGCTTATTGTTTGTCATGAATAGAATAAAATGAAATGTCTATTGAGTCCTGTCTAAATTACGTCAAACTATTAAATATTCAACTAAACTTACTGAGGTTGAACAGAAATTTTAAGGATAAGGTTGGAAACTGAATCTCTAAGTTTAACTTCTGTATTTCTATATCTAAAAGATTGGTAAAAATACAAGATCAATTTGTAGTAAATACTAAATGAGGAGCAGAAAGGTAGCAGCTGAGTAGGAGGGCCCTAGGTTTGCCTTGTCCCACAAACACAACTAGATAGTTCTCAAATTATCCTAAATACTCCAGAAATTGACTTGAAGATAGACAGAAAAAAACCAGAAAGGGGGAGGGGAAACATCATATTGAAGAAGGCAGGAAGTGCTGAGAGGTGGTTTAAGGAAGAAATAGACTGTGGGTGTTGTGGAGGAGAAGGGGCCATGGTCCTTGGAGAAGGACAAGAAAGCGATGAACACACAAGGAAATGTACAAGGAAAAATTTCCCCCAAAGCCATTGGTGTGGAAAACAAGAGGGGCTGAATTTCAAGAGTTCTTACAACCAGTAGGGCTTAAAGCCTAGTATTTAAATGGTCAGCATGCTTGGCTGGGATAGAGCCCTGAAAGCACTGCACTGCTCCTTCAGAGAAGACAGGCAAACAACTGGCAGACAGGGTGGAAACAGCAATCTGAAGAGCACAAAGAGCACTTGGGGCACACAGTGAATAGATTATTATTTCTTCTCAGAGCACCTCATTGAGATGCAGCATTCATGGAGATACCTCTCAGGGAAAAAGTTGCCAGATGGCAACATTTCCCTCCCCCACCCCTCAGCATAAACACAGAACCACCTAGAGCAAATAGCAGAGCACTGATACTGGCTGCCTAAATTGCTTACACTAAGCCCCACTCCCCTGTGCTCTTGTGGAATTGCCCTTCTTTGTCACCCTTTCCTCAGTCCCAGGGTGGCAGGTACCTCCACCAGAAGACTAGCACAAATCCCTCCTCACACCATTTTACAGACCAGAGAATTTTGCAAGGCTTCAGTTCCAATAGAGGTGGTGATAAGTCTCATTGCATAAGCAGACAAGAGCACGCTTAGCTAAAATTTTCCACAAAGTCCAGGGACCAAACACTGCCCACAGCAGTCAAGGAAAACCTCTGCAGATGACAGACTTGAAGGTTAGAGAAGCCAGAAGAGAACAACAGAGAACACACAACACACACTGGAGTTACTTCCTGAAGCACCAGGCCCTGGGAACTACATGATCTTTTCTTCACAAGGCCATTACTTTCAGGAGCAGGAGATAAAACCATTTTTTCTAACATAAAGAAGAAAGCAGAGACCGAGACAAAATGTGAAGACAGAGGAATTTATCCCAAAAGACAGAACAAGATAAGACCACTGCCAGAGACCTAAGTGAAACAAAAATAAGTAAAATGTCTGATGGAGAACTTAAACAATGATCATAAGTTTACTCACTGGGCTTGAGAAAAGAAGACATAAGGGAGACCTTTACCATAGGGATAAAAGAGTCCAAAAGGAATAAAAGAGATGAAGAATGTAACAAATGAGATTAAAAACAAGTTTCATGGAATGAACAGCAGGCTAGAATAGGCAGAAAAACAAATTAATGACCCAGACAAAGTAATGGAAAGCAATGGAACTGAACAAAAAGGAGAAAGAAGAATTATACAAAATAAAAATAAGCTTAGGGGACTCAATTACTCCATCAAATGTAATAACATTTTTATTATAGGAGTCCCATAAGAAGAAAGAGAAAATGGGGCAAAATATTTATTTGAAGAAATAACAACTGAAAAACTTTTCTAATCTGGGGAAGGAAAGAGACATCCAGATAAAGAGACACAGAGAACTCCCATCAGAATCAACAAAGGTAACACCAAGACATATTGAAATTAATTTGAAAAGTGATACAGAAAAAAAATCTTAAAAGTAGCAAGACAGAAGTATTCCTTAACTTATTAGGAAAGACCCATAAAGCTAGCTGGAGATCTATAAACAGAAACTTGGCAAGCCAGAAGGCAGTGGCATGATATATTCAAAGTGCTGAATGGGAAAAATATGAAGCCAGCCATCTTCTACCCAGCAAGACTATCATTCAGAATCGAAGGAGAGATAGAGTTTCCCAGACAAATAAAACCTAAAGAAGTTTGTGACCACTAAACCAGCTCAACAAGAAATATAAAAGGGGGATCTTTAGTGGAAAGGAGAGACAAAACGTGACAACATAAATGCAGGAGACACAAGAGCAGTAAAAATAAGTGTTTCTGTAAAAATTAGTCATGGGACTCACACAGAAAAAGGATATAGAATATAATAACATACACCAAAAATGTGACAAGTAAAGGAAAAAGGAATGGGTTCAAATGTGAATGATCATCAACTTAATATGGACTGCTATGTACAGAAGAGGTTATATACATGTATAATGGTAACCATATATTTAAAAAAACCACTAAAAGATATGCAAAGAATAAAGAGAAAGAAATCCAAATATATCACTACATAAAACCAGGAAATATGAAAGAAAGACAAGAAATGAACAGAGAAAATCTCTAGAAAAAAAACACAAAAAAGTAATAAAATGGCAACAAATACCTATCTATCAACAATTACTTTGATGTAAATGGACACGCCAGTCAAAAGACATAGGGTGTCAGAATGGACAAAAAACAAGACCTAAGTATATGCTGCCAACAAAAGACTCATTTTAATTAATTAATTAGTTAATTAATTATGTTATGTTAGTCACCATACAGCACATCATTAGTTTTTGATGTAGTGTTCCATGATTCATTGTTTGCATGAAACACCCAGTGCTCCATGCAATATGTGCCCTCCTTAATACCCATCACCAGGCTCACCCATTCTCCCACCCTCCTCCCCTCTAAAACCCTCAGTTAGTTTCTCAGAGTCCATAGTCTCTCATGGTTTGTCTCCCCCTCCGATTTTCCCCCCTTCATTTCCCCCTTCCTTCTCCTAATGTCCTATGTGCTATTCCTTATGTTCCACAAATAAGTGAAACCATATGATAATTGACTTTCTCAGTTTGACTTATTTCACTCAGCATAATCTCCTCCAGTCCCGTCCATGTTGCTGGAAAAGTTGGTTATTCATCCTTTCTGATGGCTGAGTAATATTCCATTGTGTATATGGACCACATCTTCTCTATCCATTCATCTGTTGAAGGGCATCTTGACTCTTTCCACAGTTTGGCTATTGTGAACAGTGCTGCTATGAACATTGGGGTGCATATGGCCCTTCTTTCCACTACATCTGTATCTTTGGGGGTAAATATATAGTTGTGCAATTGTTGGGATACAGTATAGCTCTATTTTTAATTTTCTGAGGAAACTCCAGACTATTTTCCAAAGTGGCTGTACCAATTTACATTTCCACCAACAGTGTAAGAGGGTTCCCCTTTCTCCACAATCTCTCCAACAGTTGTTTCTTGCCTTGTCGATCTTTGCCATTCTAACTGGTGTAAGGTTGTAATCTCAATGCAGTTTTGATTTGAATTTCCTTGATGACTAATAATGAACAGTTTTTTCATGTGTCTGTTAGCCATTTGTATGTCTT
The DNA here is from genome assembly GCF_964662115.1 of Mustela nivalis. Classification (NCBI taxonomy): domain Eukaryota; kingdom Metazoa; phylum Chordata; class Mammalia; order Carnivora; family Mustelidae; genus Mustela; species Mustela nivalis. The sequence continues at coordinate 9,035 of NW_028134495.1, read as the reverse complement.
CTTTGGAGAAGTGTCTATTCATGTCTTCTGCCCATTTTTTGACTTGATTATTTGGTTTTTGGGTGTTGAGTTTGAGAAGTTTTTTGTAGATCTTGGACATCAACCTTTGTCTATAGTGTCATTTGCAAATATCTTATCCCATTCTTTAGGTTGCCTTTTTGTTTTGTTGACTGCTTCCTTTGCTGTGCAGAAGCTTTTTATCTTGATTAAGTCCCAAAAGTTCATTTTTGCTTTTGTTTCCCTTGCCTTTAGAGATGTGTCTTACAAAAGACTCGTTTTAGACCTAAAGACACTTTCAGATTAAAAGTGAAAGAATGAGAAATTATAATGCAAATGGATGTGGAAAGAAAGCAGGAATAGCAATACTTATATCAAACAAAATAGACTTCAAAACAAGGACTTTAACAAGACAAAAAAATGATGGGCACTATGTAATAATCAAGGGGGCAATCCAAACAGAAGATAAAACATTTGTAAATAATTATGCACCCAGTATGGGACACTGGAACATATAAAATAATTAATAACAAACACAAAGGAAGTCATTGGTAATAACATAATAATAGTATGGACTCTAACATCTTACTTACATCAATGGGCAGGTCATCTAAGCATAAAATCAACAAGAAAACAATGGTTTTAAATGACACATTGGACCTGATGGACTTAATAACTATATTCAGCACATTCCATCCTAAAAGTGCAGAATACACATTCTTTTCAAGTACACACAAAACATTCCCCATAATACATCATGTATTAGCCCAAAACATATGTCTCAACAAATTCAAAAATATCAAGCATATACCATACATTTCTTCTGACAAGAATGCTATGAAACTAGAAGTCAACCACAAGGAAAAGTTTGGAAAGACCACAAATACATGTAGGTTGAACAACATGCTATAAACAAATAATGGATCAACCAGGAAATCAAATAAGAAATTAAAAGTACGCAGAAATAAATGTAAATGAAAGCACAATGATCCAAAACTTTTTGGATGCAGCAAAAGTAGTTCTAAGCAGGAAGTTTGTAACAATATAGACCTACCTAGAAACAAGAAAAATCTCACATAAATAACCTAACCTTACACCTAAAGGAGCTAGAAAAAGAAAAACACACAAAGCCTAAAACCAGAAGAAGGAAGAAAATAATAAAGACTAGAGCAGAAATACATGATATGGAAACTAAAGGAACAGTAGAACAGATCAATGAAACTAGGAGCTTGTTCTTTGAAACAATTTATAAAATTGATAAAATTTTACCCAGACTTATCAAGAAAAAAAGAGAAAGGACTCAAATAAAATCAGAATGGGAGGATAAGTAACAACCAACACCAAAGAAATACAATCAGAACATTATGAAAACTATATGCCAACAAATGGCATAACCTGGAAGAAGTGAATAAATTCCTAGAAACATAAAAACCACCAAAACTGAAAAAGGAAAAATGGAAAAACTTTGATACAGAAAGTCAGCATAGAAATTGAACTCCCAAGTAACAAAACTCCAGGAGCAGATGGCTTCACAGGTGAATTCTGCCAAATATAAAGAGTGAATATCTATTCTTCTCAAACTATTCTCAAAAAATGAGGAATAAAGGAAAACTTCCAAATTCACTCTATGAGGCCAACATTACCCTGATACCAAAACTAGATAAAGACACCACTAAAAAGAGAACTAAGTGATGAGAACTAAATGAACTAAATGAAGCAAATGAAAATGAACACAGACACAAAAATCCTCAATAAAATACTAGTAAACTAAATCCAACAATGTATTAAAAAAATTGTTCACCATGATCAAGTGGGATTTACTCCTATGTTGTAAGGATAGTTTAATATTTGTGTATCTATCAACATGATACATCACATTAAGAACATATCTCAGCATAATAAAGGTCATGTATGAAAACTCTTCACCTAATATCATCCTCAATGGAGGAACAACTGAGAGTTTTCTGCTGAGGTCAGGAACAAGAAAGATATGTCCCTTCTTACTATTTTAACTCAACATAGTAATGGAAGTCTTAGCTATAACAATAAGAAAACAAAACGAAATAAAAGATATTGTAATTGGCAAGGAAGAAGTAAAACTTTCACTATTTGCAGAAGACATGATATTCCATGTGGAAAACTTGACTCACCAAATAACTGCTAGATCTCATAAATGAATTCATTAAAGTCACAGGATACAAAATCAACATACAGAAGTCTGTTTCATTTCTATACAGCAATAATGAAGCAGCTAAAAGAGAAATTAAGAAACCAATTTCATTTACAACTACTGCAAAACTATAAGACACCTTAGAATAAGCCTAATAAAGGAATAAAAAATATGCACTCTGAAAACTGCAAAGCGCTGAAGAAAGAAATTAAAGATGACACAAAGAAATGGAAGACATTTCATACTCATGGATTGGGAAAAAAAGTACTGTTAAAATGTCCATATTACTCAAAGCAATCTACACATTTAATGTAATCCCTATCAAAATACCAACAGCATTTCTAGGGTGCTTGGGAGGCTCAGTTGGTTAAGCGTATGACTCTTGATTTAGGTTCTGGTCATGATTTCAGGGTTGTGGGATTGAGCCTGGCATTAGGCTCCACACTCAGTGGAGAGTCTTCTTGAGATTCGCTCTCTCTCCTTCTACCTACACCCCACCACTGCTCATGCTCTCTTTTTCTAAAATAAATAAATTAATTAAAAAAAATACCAGTAGCATTTTTTACAAGACTAGAACAAACCCACAATTTGTGTGGAAACCCCAAATAGCTAGAGCAACCTTGAAAAAGAAAAGCAAAGCCAGAGGCACAACAATTCCAGACTTAAAGTTGTATTACAAAGCTATAGTGATCAATATGGTACTGACACAAAATAAATAAATAGGTCAATAGAGTAGAATGGAAAACCCAAAAGTAAACCCACAATTATATGGTCAATTAAAGCAAAAAGAATTTCCAATGGAGAAAAGACAGTCTCTTCAACAAATGGTATTGAGAAAAATGGACAGGAACATGTAAAAGAATGCAACTGAACCTCTTTATTACACCATACACACAAATAAGTTCAAAATGGATGAAAGACCTGTGAGATCTCAAACCAGAAAAATCTTAGAAGATAGCAAAGCAGTAACTTCTTTCATATTTGCCATAGTACCTTCTTTCTAGATATGTCTTCTCAGACAAGGAAAACAAAGTCACAAATAAATTATTGGGACTACATCAAAATAAAAATCTTCTATATAGCAAAAGAAATAATCAACAAAATTAAAAGGCAGTGTGTGGGAGAAAATATTTGCAAATGACATATCTGATAATAAAACTCAATACCTCCAAAATGAATAATCCAATTAACAAGTGGGCAGAAGATATGAATAGACATTTTTCCAAAGAAGTCATAGACATGGTGAACAGGTACATGAAAAGATGCTCAGCATCACTTATCAACAAAGAAATGCAAATCAAAATTACATTACAATGAGATATCACTTCACACCTATCAGAATGGCTTAAAATTAAGAACTCAAGAAACAACAGATGTTGCTGAAGATGTAGAGAATGGGGAACACTTTTGCCCTGTCATTGGGAATGCAAACTGTTTCAGGCACTGTGGAAAACAGTGAGGAGGTCCCTCAAAAAGTGAAAAATAGAAATACTCTATGATCCTGTAATTTCACTAAAAGGTATTTGCCCAAAGGATGCAAAAACACTAATTCAAAGGGAAACATGCACCTTGATGCTTATAGCAGCATTATCTACAATAGCCAAATTATGTAAACAAAAAATTTATGGGAACAGCTCCAAAATTCATGATCAATGAATGGATATATAGTCAATGAAATACTATTCAGTCATAAAAAAAATGAAATCTTGCCATTTGCAAGTACATGATGGAGTTAGAGAGTATTATGCTAAGTGAAATAAGCCAGTCAGAGAAAAACAAATACTATATTATTTCACTCATATATGGAATTTAAGAAACAAAACAAATGAACAAAGGGAAAAAAGTGAGAGGCAAACCAAGAAACAGACTATTAATATAGAGAACAAACTAAAGGTTACCAGAGGGGAGTTGGGTGGGGGGAATGGGTTAAATATGTGGGGGAGATTAAAGAATGCACTTGTGATGTCACCAGGAGATGTGTGGAGGTGTTGAATCACTGTATTGTACACTTGAAACTAATGTTACAGTGTATGTTAACTGACTGGAATTTAAATAAAAACTTAAAAAATTAAATAAGAAAAAAATATTAAGTACTAGAAGTATTAAGAGGAAATTAAGCTGATTTTGTAAAGAGAAAGGCTGATTTAAAACTTAAATTCTATCCTTTGTAACACTCAATAATAAAGCAGAAAAATGTGGTATAATTCTACAACTTACTACTTTATGCCTAATATTATATTCAATTTATTAAGAATATATTCTAAACCTCTATTATTTCTGTTTATGTACTTGGCTCAGCTCTTCTCATCCAAAGGTTTTAGGGCAGGTACCATGATTTCTCATTTTTGTTTTCTCAACAAGCTTAGTTCAGAGTTTGGACATGGTAAGCCCTCAGAGATGTTAATGATTAGTATTGAATTGGCAGGAATATGTTTGAGAATGATGATTGATCTGTGTTGGTCTGAGACTAATAGAAGCCATATTTTACAGGTTTGGCCTTGGCCTACCACTGTTACTGATATCCTCAATAATAGGCAAGGAAACAGAATTATTATTTTATGCAGATGTTACCAATGTACAGGTAGGGGTTAGAATTCTAAATTACTTCTAAAAATGAAATGTGTTAGAAGATGTAACTAAGGTGAATGCCCAATAAGCCTGTGTAGTTCCTTCCTTCCTTCATTCCTTCCTTCCTTCCTCTATCTATCTTTCTTTATTTCTTTCTTTCTCTTCCTTCCTTTCAAGTTTTTTTTTTTAAAGTTCAGGTTAGTTAACATATAGTATAATATTATTTTCAGAAGTGAAGTAGAATTTAGTGATTCATCACTTACATATAACATCTCGTTCTCATCACAAGTATCCTCCTTAATACCCACCACCCATTTAACCCATATCACCGTGCCTACCTCCCCTCCAGCAACCCTCAATTTGTTCTCTATAGTTAAGAGTCTATTTTATGGTTTGTCTCTCTCTTATTTTTTTCTATGTTCATCTGTTTCATTTCTTAAATTCCACATATGAGTGAAATCATATGGCATTTGTCTTATTTTGCTTAGCATATTTCATTTAGCTTATTACATGTTTCACTTAGCATAATACACTCTCTAGCTCCATCCATGATGTTTCAAATAGAAAAATTTTATTCTTTTTTTATGGCTGAGTAATATATTCCATATAGATATGCCAAGACTTTTTTTTATCCATTCACCAGTTGTTGGATCCATGGGCTCTTTCCATAATTTGGTTATTGTTGATAATGCTGCTATAAACAGTGGGATCCTTTTGAATCAGTATTTTGTATCCTTTGGGTACATGCCAAGTAGTGCAATTGCTGGATCATAGGGTATTCTTGTTTTAACTTTATGAAGAACCTCCACACAATACTTCACACTGGCTGAACCACTTTACATTCCCAAAAAGAGTGTAGGAGGGTTCACCTCGCTCTGCATCCTTGCTAACATCTGTTGTTACTTGTGTTCTTGATTTTAGCCATTCTGACAGGTGTTAGGTGATATCGCATTGTAGTTTTGATTTGTACTTCCCTGATGATGCGTGATGAGCATCTTTTCATGTGTCTGGTGGCCATTAATTATGTCTTCAGAAAAATGTCTATTCATGTCTTCTGCCCATTTCTTAACTGGATTATTTGTTTTTGGGTGTTTTATAAAAACCTTATAGATTTTGGATCCTAACCTTTTATCAGATATGTCATTTGCAAATATCTCCTCCAGTTCCAAAGGTTACCATTTTTGTTGATGGTTTCCTTCACTGTGCAGAAGCATTTTATCTTGATGAAGTCTGAAGAGTTTATTTTTGCCTTTGTTTCCCTTACTTCAGGAGACAGATCAAGGAAAAAGTTGCTACAGCTGATGACAAAGAGGTTACTGCCTGTGTTCTCTAGGATTTTGATGGTGTTTTGATTTTGTGTTTCTGTGTATGGTGTAAGAAAGTGGTCTAGTTTCATTCTTTTGCATGTTGTTGTCCATTTTCCCCAACACCATTTGTTGAAGGGACAGTTTTTTTTTTTTTCCCACCATTGGACATTTTTTTTCTACTTTGTCAAAGATTACCGTAGACTTGAAGGTCCGTTTCTGGGTTCTTTATTCTGTTCCATTGATCTATGTGTCTGTTTTTGTGCCAGTACCATACTGTCTTTTTTTTTTAAATAATTTTTTCAATTTATTTATTTTCAGAAAAACAGTATTCATTATTTTTTCACCACACCCAGTGCTCCATGCAATCTGTGCCCTCTATAATTCCCACCACCTGGTACCCCAACCTCCCACACCCCCACCACTTCAAACCCCTCAGATTGTTTTTCAGAGTCCATAGTCTCTCATGATTCACCTCCCCTTCCAATTTACCCCAACTCCCTTCTCCTCTCTAACACCCCTTGTCCTCCATGATATTTGTTATGCTCCACAAATAAGTGAAACCATATGATAATTGACTCTCTCTGCTTGATTTATTTCACTCAGCATAATCTCTTCCAGTCCCGTCCATGTTGCTACAAAAGTTGGGTATTCATCCTTTCTGATGGAGGCATAATACTCCATCATGTATATGGACCACATCTTCCTTATCCATTCGTCCATTGAAGGGCATCTTGGTTCTTTCCATAGTTTGGCAACCGTGGCCATTGCTGCTATAAACATTGGGGTACATGATATTACAAAGCTGCTGTCATCAAGACAGTATGGTACGACATCGTGAAAAGAAGGGCCATCAGTACCATACTGTCTTGATGACAGCAGCTTTGTAATATAATATAATGTGAAGTCCAGAATTATCATACCTCCAGCTTTACTTTTTTTTTCAAGATTGCTTTGGCTATTCAGAGTAGTTTGTGGTGCCATACAAATTTTAGGATTATTCTAGCTCTGAGAAAAGTGATGGTGGTATTGTGATAGAGACTGCATTAAATGTGTAGATTGAATCGTATAGACATTTGTACAATATTTGTTGTTCCAATCCATGAGAATGGAATGTTTTTCCATTTCTTTGTTATGAAAGAAATTGAAGATAAACACACACAAAAAATGGAAATTCTTTCATAGTGTTCTAAGGCTTTCAGTACAGGTCTTTTACTTCTTTTGTTAGATTTAATCCTAAATATCTCTTGGTTTTTGTTGCAATTGTAAATGGGATCAATTCTTTGATTTATCTTTCTGCTCCTTCATTATTGCTATGTATAAATGCAACGGTTTTCCGTATGTTGATTTTGTATCCTATGACTTTGCTGAATTTGTGTCTCAGTTCTAATATTTTTTTGGTGGAGTCTTTCAGGTTTTCTACATTGAGAATCATGTTGTCTGAAAATAGTGAATGTTTGACTTCTTCCTTGCCAATTTGGATGCCTTTTATTTCTTTTTGTTGTCTGATTGCTGAGGTTAGGCCTTCCAGTGCTATGTCAACTAATAAAGGTGAGAGTGGACATCCTTGTCTTGTTTCTCACCAGTTTTTCCCCATTAAGGATGATATTAGCTGTGGGTCTTTCATCTGTGGTCTTTATGATGTTGACTTATGTTCCCTCTATCTCTACTCTATTGGGGAAGTTTATCAAGAATAAATGCTGGGGACACCTGGGTGGCTCAGTGGGTTAAAGTCTCTGCCTTCAGCTCAGGTCATGATCCCAGGGTTCTAGGATTGAGCCCCGCATCAGGCTCCCTGCTCCACAGGGAGCCTGCGTCCCCCCACCCTCCACCTGTCTCTCTGCCGACTTGTGATCTCTGTCAAATAAATAAATAAAATTTAAAAAAAAGAATAAATGCTGTACTTCATCTAATGCTTTTTCTATGTCTATTGAGAGGATCATATGTTTCTTATCCTTTCTTTTATTAATGTGGTGTATCTCTTTGATTGATTTGTGAATATTGAAGCATGCTTGCAGCCCAGGAATAAATCCCATTTGATTATGGTGAATAATTCTTCTTTTTTAAATTATTCTTTTAATGTACTGTTGGATTCAATTTGCTAGTATTTTGTTGAGAATTTTTGCATCCATGTTCACCAGGGATACTAGCCTATAATTCTCATTTTAGTGGGGTCTTTGGTTTTGTAATCAAGGTAATGCTGACCTCATAGAAGGAGATTGGAAATTTTTCTTCCATTTCTATTTTTTGGAACTATTTGGAAGAATAAGTATTAAATCTTCTTTAAATGTATGGTAGAATTCCCTTGGGAAACCATCTGGCTCTGCACTTTTGTTTTTTGGGAGATTTTTAAATTACTGATTCAATTTCTTTGGTGATTATCAGTATGCTGATAATATTCTCTTATAATTGTCTGTATTTCCTTGGTGTTGGTTGTGGTCTCTCTTCTCTTATTCATTATTTTATTTATTTGGGTCCTTTCTCTTTTTTCTTTTTGATAAACCTGGCTAGAAGCTTGTCAATTTTATTAATCCTTAAGAAGAACCACCAGGTCCTGGTTTCGTTGTTGTGTTCTACTTTTCTTGTTGTTTCTATATAATTTATTTCTGCTCTAATCTTTGTTATTTCCCTTCTGCTGGTTTTAGGATCTTTTAAAAATTCTTTTTATATTTTTTATTCTTTTCCCAGCTCCTTTAGGTGTATGCTTAGGTTGTGTATTTGATATTTTTCTTGTTTCTTGAGGTAGGTCTGTATAGCTATATATTTCCCTCTGACTGCTTTTGCTGCATTTCAAAGGTTTTGTACCATCATGTTTTCATTTTTTCCACATATTTTTTATTTGTTACTTTCTATTCTAGTTGACCCATTCATTCTTTAGTAGGATGTTCCTTAGTCTCCATGTATCTGTGGTCTTTCCAAATTTTTCTTGTGGTTGACTTCAAGTTTCATAACATTGTGGTTGGAAAATATGCATTGTATAAATCTCCATCTTTTTT